>NC_062531.1:25352456-25362456 GCF_022655615.1 Tachysurus fulvidraco | reverse complement strand
TCCAGAGATCCAGAATCCTGAGTGTCTTACATTATCTTCTGGCTCTTTCTGTGGCCATATGGAGGAGAGTGCCAATAATTATGGAGTTATACGCATGAGTGTTTCTTAATCACTCTAAAATTGATTTTCTCTCAACTGAGTAGATTTTGATGAATAAATTAAGATGTTTCCTCAGAAAGACATAAAACAAAGCTTTCTAAGAGTGATTTTGTACTTTTTATCAACTAGATGCAGTGTGTGTGTGTGTGTGTGTGTGTGTGTGTGTGTGTGTGTGTGTGTGTGTGTGTGTGTGTGTGTGTGTTTGTGAAATTTAGGGCTTTGATATAAATCCTTGAAGACTTTTAATGCCCCACATTAACTCGGAGAAAGCCAGAGAGCACAGGAGACTATGCTGTTTCCATGACACTAAAACAAAGTCGCCATAGCGTTGCCACGGCGTTACCACGGCGTTACCACAGTGTACCACAGAGTTAGCACAGCAGTGCTACACAATCCCAAGAGACAAGTGAAGGACACATGTTTATTAGCTCATAAACTCTCTTTGATTAAAAGTAGCTTCTCATTCACAAACACACACACACACACACACAAACACACACACACACACACACACACACACACACACACACACACACACACACAACACGATGTACGTAGACATGCGTGACAGACTCAGAGGAAATTGGGTTCTTTATCATCCACTGACATCCATATTAATAGAACAAACCCCCCCCACACACTCACACTCTCTCTCTCTCTCTCTCTCTCTCTCTCTCTCTCTCTCTCTCTCACACACACACACACACACACACACATTAAAAACTTAATCTGATTAAGATTACTGCTAGAATATGAGCATATTATGTTGTTTATCTGAGCTAGCAATGTAGCTAGCAAAGCTGTTAGTTAGCTAATTTTAGCTTTCCCACTAACGGGACGGAAACAGAAAGTAGGTTGTATTTTGTTAAACGCCACTCAAAACGGTATATTTAATTTGTATTTATAGTCCAACAAATTAGATTAATTTAAAAATCAAACAAATACACAAACAAATTAAGCTAAGTGGCTAAGCTTAGCAGTTTGAATGCTAACGAAGCATAACCGATAGCTTCTGATGCTTATGCTTTCGTATTATTATTAGTTGCTATGTTTAATTAGCAGAAATGGCAATTAGCATCTTTAATCCTGTAAATACTTTTGTATACTTTTGCTACTTGCAAACTTGACAACCAGCTAATCAAATAATGTTTTTATTTATTTTATTTTATTTATTTATCTCATATAAAGATAGCTATCTTTTTTTGCAACTTGGCTAGGCAAAGCCGTGTTGTGATAGCTAATTAATAACCTTCACAAGCATGTCTGATGAGATAGAAACGACATCATTTTTGGCTGCATGTTTAGCAAGAAAGTGATTTAATGCTAACAATAGTTTCTGACGTGAATGAGCTCCTGAGGCAATGATTTGCTTTTGTTACTCGTTAGCAATATTAGCATTGCAGCTGTATTATGTCTCCACAATGTCTTGTCTTAATAAACAAACAAACAAACAAACAAACGATGCATATATTTTTTATGTGTTTACCATGTTGTTTTTTAGGGTCTCAGGGATTTAATCTAATCAGAGACAACGTGTCTGCATCTGACTCATGGTTCTTAATTTTTTTTTTTTTCCGGGTCATTACAAGTGCAGTTTGTGTGTTTTACATAACAGAAGAGTGCTGAGGCAAAGAAGGAGCGACGGTGTGTGAAATATTGTGAGCTTTACTCATGGTTTTATGGAGAGGACGACCTCGGAGAGAGGGCAGAGAAGGATGGTCATAATTCAAAGCCCTGACACTTTCGCTCTCGCTGTGTGGAGTGTGATCGTTTTTCTCTTCTCGAGGTTGGCGGCTAATCGAAACCTATAACGCACGCTATCACCTCGGCTCCTGGGGCTATCGCTAATCGTCCCCTCGGAGACCAGAGCACACTCTTAGGTTACAGGAAGTTCTCATTTCATATGATTTGGAGGTTCAATTCTCATCCAGGCAGAACATCCAGACAGAATTAGATCAAGAGAAAGATGCTGCATCACTTCCTGCTGAGCGTAAACATGATATGTAACATAAAGCCTTCCATTTCTTTACATAATTTGGATTTTATGGACAATCACATACACATCAGAGGCGTCCACAGGCGCCTGTTATCGGCACAGACTCACTGTTTTAAACCGTATCCTGCTCAGCCGTCATCAGACACCTAGTCTGTTTCTCAGAGGTCTAAAAATTACTAGACATTAGAAACTATTACGACTCATGAGTAAGAAACAAAAAAGTGGTGTACGAAATCTGACTTGATGGAAAAACCTTTGAAAATCGTTTAAAATTTCGTTAAATGCACTGGGAAAGGATTCACGTTTAAAAAGTAATTTTAAAAAAAATGTAAGTAAATTTAATTCAACAAATAAGGGGGGGCACGGTGTCTTAGTGGTTAGCACGTTCGCCTCACACCTCCGGGGTTGGGGGTTCGATTCCTGCCTCCGCCTCGTGTGTGTGGAGTTTGCATGTTCTCCCCGTGCCTCGGGGGTTTCCTCCGGGTACTCCGGTTTCCTCCCCCGGTCCAAAGACATGCATGGTAGGTTGATTGGCATCTCTGGAAAATTGTCCGTAGTGTGTGAGTGTGTGAGTGAATGAGAGTGTGTGTGTGCCCTGTGATGGGTTGGCACTCCGTCCAGGGTGCATCCTGCCTCGATGCCCGATGACGCCTGAGATAGACACAGGCTCCCTGTGACCCGAGGTAGTTCGGATAAGCGGTAGAAAATGAATGAATGAATGAATAATTCAACAGATATGTAGAATGTAGGTTAAATAAACTAGGTAATAACTAACATAACTAACTAGCTAGTTACGTTCACAATTCACTCATTCCGTCAGGAAATTACAACCAAATAAATGACTAAACGGTTGAAATTTCCTTAATAAATCTAACTGCTCAGTGGTGAAAACATTTCCTGCCACTCACAGCCGAGCAGCTCGCTTAAGTCCTGATGTCTCCTTTTTTGTTTTCAAGCACAGAGGAATAAATCATTTTGCTGCCACTAGAAATCATCTTTGCAGTGAAATAATGATTGGAATTTTTGACCGAGTGAGTGATTGATGATTTTTAAACATTTATGCATACAATCAGATTAATGCAGACGAGAACTGAATTCGTACGCTATAATTCTCTTATTAATCATGAAAACAGAGAGAGAGAGAGAGAGAGAGAGAGAGAGAGAGAGAGAGAAGGTGTGATTTGATGAGTCTCCCATCCAAAGGTTAATTGAATTTTGTCTGAAGATGTCAGATTGCTTTTTTATTGGCCTGCTGTAATTTTTCACCTTTTGACATCTCTCTCTCGCTCTCTCTCGGTCTCTGTCTCTCTCTGTCTTTGTCTGTCTCTCTCTCTCTATGTTTTTCTCTCTCTCTCTCTCTCTCTGTCTCTCTCGCTCTCTGTTTCTCTCTCTCTCTCTCTGTCTGTCTCTCTCGCTGTTTTTCTCTGTCTGTCTGTCTCTCTGTCTGTGTCTCTGTGTGTGTGTGTGTGTGTCTCTCTCTCTCTCTCTCTCTGTGTCTCTCTCTGTCTGTGTCTCTCTCTCTCTCTCTCTCTCTCTCTCTCTCTCTCTGTCTCTCCAGGCGATGGCCGAGGTGATAGATCTCCTCTCCACACCCAATAACGTCCAAATCAGTGAGGTGACCTGTGACTCATTCCATGTTGCCTGGGAGATGACCCCGGAGGACGCAGGACGTGTGACGCACTACTTCATCGACTTGAGCCGCAAAGCTGGCGGAGACAGTAATCGCTTCAAACACAGAGTGAGCGCATCCACATAATGTGTGGGGCTGTTTTTTTTATTACCCCCAAACATCCTCACTTCTTGTTATACAGTTAAATCAGGAATGTAAAGAAATGATCTTCATGAACATTCACACGCTCTTCCCAAATGAACGATATAGAAATATAGAGGAAATATAGAAATATAAAAATTATAAAGAACTTTACATACACTGATGTTTATATTCGGTATAAATATCTTTTTTCCGTTTTCATCTCTTATTTAATTGCCGTTCATTTTTCAAACAGGAAGTTGAAGCCTTTCTTTTCCTCCTAATCCACATCAGGTTCCCAAAACTAATTTATTAATAAATACGGATATTAATTTGATCCATTTATGGTTACATTTAATGATATGTTCAAGAAACTCTCTCTCTCTCTCTCTCTCTCTCTCTCTCTCTCTCGTGAGGTATTAGAACAAAGATGTAGTGATGTGGTTCTTTTACTGAAAAGCCTAAAGCCTGGAATTACAAGAAATCAAGAATTACAAAAAAAATAAACAACAACAATATTTTCTTGATTAACAACAATGATTTGTTTTGCCTTTGCTTTTCCTGGTCCATCTGAGACTTCACAGGAACGTTGCCATCAGATCAATGGCACTGTGCAGTGTTTCATCTTTAATATGCGGCCCATATTTTCCTACAGAGTGAAGTCAGAGAGAGAGAAAGAGAGAGAGAGAGAGAGAGAGAGAGAGAGAGAGAGAGAGAGAGAGAGAGAGAGGTAAAGTAGGCGAGAATAAACATGAAAGCACTGGAGGTTTGGGGATGATTATCAGGAATATGTGTGTGTGTGTGTGTGTGTGTGTGTGTGTGTGTGTGTGTGATCTAGAACCTCAAAGGTCTCGTACTGAAATGTGCCGTAATCTGGTGACTCATCACTCACTCTCTTCCTCTTCAATAACCAAAAAAACAGCACGCAGGAGAAGCGAGAAAATAAACATTTATCTAGTCGATAAAAATGTGTGAGTAGTAAATAAATAAGACCTCCTCAACACTTGCTGCTTTTACGTTCTCATGAAAAAAGCCTGAGTTGTTTATTTTCCTCAGCGACCGCATTACGAGGCTCTGACCGTTGGTCAGCCGCAGAAAATCGCCTCTAAATGTGCTTTTAATCGCTCTCGCTTCCACTCAAGGGCAGGGTTGCTATGGTAATGTGTTTCTGTGCTTCCTGTAATTGGTTTTGCTTGTCAAAGGAGCGAGACTTCACAACAAAACTAATTAGCTTTGATAAGAGTCCTGCTATAAAGGAGGGATATTTATTTCTACAACAAAGATTGAGAGAGTTCATGGACATCAGATGCTGTGAATAAAATCAGTTTTAATAAATAAGTCGATTTGATTCCACGTATCGATGTCAGTAAGTAAACATTAGCGTTCTGCTCCCTCACAATTATTTGCACTTAAGCCAGGAAGCTAATCGCCTAAGGAATAAAACACACAGGGTTTAATAGAAAAAAACAATTAACCAGAGTGTTGTTGTGTTATGAAGCGAACTTCCTGTTAGCAGCCCAGACCTGATCATGTCACACTGACACTGGAGACTCGTTCTATAATTGTTAAGATAAATAAAAGGCTCTTTTCTTTAAGAAAATTGACGTGAATGCTGTTACGTTGTTTTTCTGATGTTTTTGACATCCGCTTCTTACATTCTGCAGACTTGGAGATAAATTCTTAAATTTACTGTTTTCACATTCACAAACTTTTGCACTCAACTGTATCCGATTATAACGATATGCTAGGTTCTGACATTGTTTTGTTGTAAAGCATCGAGTCAAAGATGTCTACAAAGTGTCTGCTAGCTGTCTATGAAGTGTCTATGAAGTGTGTACTAGCTGCTTACAAACTGCAAACAAAGTGTCTGCTAGCTGTCCATGAAGTGTCTATGAAGTGTCTATGAAGTGTCTACTAGCTGTTTACAAACTGCAAACAAAGTGTCTGCTAGCTGCCTATGAAGTGTCTATGAAGTGTCTATGAAGTGTCTACTAGCTGTTTATAAACTGCATACAAAGTGTCTGCTAGCTGTCTATGAAGTGTCTATGAAGTGTCTACTAGCTGTTTACAAACTGCAAACAAAGTGTCTGTTAGCTGTCTATTAAGTGTCTATGAAGTGTCTATGAATTGTCTATGAAGTGTCTACTAGCTGTTTACAAACTGCAAACAAAGTGTCTGCTAGCTGTCTATGAAGTGTCTATGAAGTGTCTATGAAGTGTTTACTAGCTGTTTACAAACTGCATACAAAGTGTCTGCTAGCTGTCTATGGAGTGTCTACAAGCTGTTTACAAACTGCATACAAAGTGTCTGCTAGCTGTCTATGAAGTGTCTATGAAGTGTTTACTAGCTGTTTACAAACTGCATACAAAGTGTCTGCTAGCTGTCTATGGAGTGTCTACAAGCTGTTTACAAACTGCATACAAAGTGTCTGCTAGCTGTCTATGAAGTGTCTATGAAGTGTCTACTAGCTGTTTACAAACTGCATACAAAGTGTCTGCTAGCTGTCTGTGAAGTGTCTATGAATTGCCTATGAAGTGTCTATGAAGTGTCTCCTAGCTGTTTACAAACTGCATAAAAAGTGTCTGCTAGCTACAGTATCTATGAAGTGTATTAGTTATCTATGAAATGTCTATGAAAGTGTCTGTTAGCTGTGTATAAATTGTCTATGAAAAATCTACAAAGTGTTTACTAGCTCTCTATGAAATATTTATGAAATATCTACTAACTGTCTATGAAATGTCTACTAGCTGTTAACGACTTTAACTCTGTAGAAACCGTGTTGCGTTGTGATCTCACAGGATGTTCCCACTAAGCTGGTGGCTAAGGCGGTGCCGCTGCCGATGGCCGTGAGAGGTCACTGGTTCCTGAGCCCTCGCACGGATTACTGCGTGGCCGTACAGACCGCCATCCGCCAGCCAGACGGAGACTACCAGGTCCACTCCGCCTCTTTGAACTTGTCTAGCAACCCTGTTTATTATCAATCATTATAATTTTTTAAAAATTTATCATTCATTTGAATTGTTATTATTCAAGGTGTCTGAGTGGAGTCCAGTGGTGGAGTTCTGCACCGGGGGTAAGAACTGTCATTATTTGCATGTGACCTTCAATACCGCCAGTTAGCTTCAGATTTACTAAACACATGACACATATTTTAAACAGAAACGTTTCAGTGTCTAAGGGCAGAGGTTCAGGACAGACTTAATAAACTATAGAAATAAATAAATCATCTACTTACTGAATAAGGAGGGCATGGTGGCTTAGCGGTTAGCACGTACGCCTCACACCTCCAGGGTTGGGGGGTCGATTCCCGTCTCCGCCTTGTGTGTGTGTAGTTTGCATGTTCTCCCCGTGCCTCGGGGGTTTCCTCCGGGTACTCCGGTTTCCTCCTCTGGTCCAAAGACATGCATGGTAGGTTGATTGGCATCTCTGGAAAATTGTCCGTAGTGTGTGAGTGTGTGTGCCCTGTGATGGGTTGGCACTCCGTCCAGGGTGTCCTGCCTCAATGCCCGATGACGCCTGAGGTAGGCACAGGCTCCCCGTGACCCGAGAAGTTCGGATAAGCGGTAGAAAATGAATGAATGAATGAATGAATGTACTTACTGAATAAACCGCAGATACTTAACATGTGGCGGCTGACTGACTGTCTGCACATCTGGAGGTGTGTGATCGTGTTTCTGTGCTGTAGATTACGCCGTAGATCATCTGAAGCAGCTCCTGGATAAAGCTCGGGTTGTAGCGGGAAGGCTGCTGCGCTTCTCTGTGTTTTATCGCAACCAGCATCCTGAATACTTCTGCTATGTCAGGTTGGTGATACTTCATCGTATTACCGTGAGGGCGAGTGGGAAATGGTGGACTTCACGTGTCTCAGAGGAAAGAGGTGTCCAGGTTGACCAGACGTTTGGGGAAATTAAAGATTAGTGGTTAAACAATTGCTAACGTGTATCATGGATAAAAAGTCCATGATTCCCAATATTCCCGTGTAATCGGTCTGGTCAGAAACGATCGTTTTTACTGGTTGAAA
Organism: Tachysurus fulvidraco; assembly: GCF_022655615.1. Taxonomy (NCBI): domain Eukaryota; kingdom Metazoa; phylum Chordata; class Actinopteri; order Siluriformes; family Bagridae; genus Tachysurus; species Tachysurus fulvidraco. The sequence continues at coordinate 25,354,590 of NC_062531.1, read as the reverse complement.
GAGAATTTAAATTATTATGCGTACCTTCTTGTTAAATTTTATTGTTAACAACTTTTAATAATGAACGTTTTCGCAAATTAATTTCACAGAAATGTAGCTTAAGATGCATAATGAGTAAACAACAGGCAACAGTAGCAAGGAGAAACGACATAAGTTTGATGTCCTGTCAGACCAAAAATCAGCCCCGACCCTTCTCCCAGGAAGACCAAAGTGTAGCTCTGCTCTATAGGTTTTCCTGGTTATATAATTGACCGGGAACTCCTGGTTTCTGCAGAGGGACCACTGTAGTCTGAGCAGACATCTGTGTTTATTAGATGACTTGAAAAGTTACAAACAGTCGCTTTAAGTTTACAAACTCTTGCTGTCTTTTAAATGTTGTTTGGTTTTAATTCACTCTATAAAAATGATGCAAGACTGAAATGATTGCCGTTTTTTTATTAAAATTAATAGCATATGCAGCAGGCGGTGTTGTGATCAATAAAAAAAAAAGAGCGTTGTACCTGAATATGTAATCGGAAGCAATTCCTTAGTTTGCTTAGCCTCTAGTTTGGTACATCATCTGGTACATATTTGAGTTGTTTTTTTCTGTTCGGTTTTCTCCAAAGAACGGAATGTGGAGGTTTAATGCCCCCGTCTCTAAAGGACAACAGTGGCAGCCACGGTTCGCCCATCAACGGAAAGCTCCGTGGTATCTTCCTGAGCTGCAACACTGAGTTTGACACGGGCCTCCCTCCTAAAGACTCTCCCTACGGGGCCCTGCGCTTCCAGATCTCCGCCGCTCTTCTGATGAAGCCCGAGACGCACCTCTACTTCGCAGATTTCTACTGCATGTACACGGCGTACCACTACGTGGTCTTGGTGCTGGCTCCCGTCGGCTCAGAGGGCGACCGCTTCTGCGAGGGTCGTCTTCCCCTGCTGGACCTCGTGTCCAATCCTTTCCTGACGTACGTCCCAGGGGAGGAACCTGCGTTCTGTCATGCCAGCGACGTCATCCTGGAGGTTCTGTACACAGAGGCACTGCCTTTGGATCTAGGCACGGTGGCACAGATCAGCGGCCATCACCAGCTCATGAGCCTCTCCACGGCCAACGCCAAGAAAGACCCGAGCTGCAAAGTGTGTAACATCAGCGTCGGTCGCTGAGAGGCAGAGTCTGGACTGAACTTCTGCAAAATTCTCAACGAACTGAGCACAAAATACATCTAAAAAAGAAAGCGATGAATCTTAGCAGTGTTATGAAGATTATTTTAAAAAATGGAAAAACCTGTCCTGACTCTTCTGGTTTTATTCATTTCATTTGATTAACGCATCATCGGGTCAAAATGATCTTTACTGCTCGTATAAATATGAAAGCCATAAAATGCACATACTGCCAAATCTGTAACGATCCATAGAGCTTGGTGCTACATAATCTGGCGACCAAAACACAGCTGAATGCAAATGTTTGTACCCCCTTAGGACCAAATTTTAATTCTTTTTGCCCAATAAGACAGTCAGTATATTTCATTTTACAGAAAATTGTAAACAAGTGTGTTAAATTGTTCGTCTTAAGAAAATGAGTTTTAGAGTTTGAATTATTTGCATCATTTCCTCTGCACTGCTTTTGAATGCCTTCTTCAAATCAAAGGACATATTTTGTCAAAATCTTTATTTTACTCTGTTTCATATTATTTTGTTGTTTAATGACACACACACACGCTATATTAACTACATAAAAGTCTTTTTTCAACCCTGTATATAAATCATAAAACAGAGGTTTATGTTTGTTTTGGTTTTGTCTTTTCCTTCCTCAAACCACTGGCAAGCTGAAAACAAAGCAAGAATGTAAAAAAATCTTAGACATAAAACTCACAAGATGTCTGAAATTGCTGTATATCAGAAAGCTTGTATTTTTTAAACAGATCAATACAACAGAAATGAATATGAACTATATAAAATAATACACAGTGCATCATCATCATCATCAGTCTCGGTGTCTTGTGTTAAGACTCTAGATCAGCTGCACTGCACCACTGGCCACTAGAGGCGCTATAGTGCGATAACGCATCAGGTGCTGTGAACCTTCCTCCAGATCCACCACATACTCCCTGAAACACACAAAGAATCATGACACAGTTTTTATTCAAATATGAAACAC
>NC_062531.1:25342456-25347456 GCF_022655615.1 Tachysurus fulvidraco | reverse complement strand
ACACACTCTCATTCACTCACACACTCACACACTACGGACAATTTTCCAGAGATGCCAATCAACCTACCATGCATGTCTTTGGACCGGAGGAGGAAACCGGAGTACCCGGAGGAAACCCCCGAGGCACGGGGAGAACATGCAAACTCCACACACACAAGGCGAAGGTGGGAATCGAACCCCCAACCCTGGAGGTGTGAGGCAAATGTGATAACCACTAAGCCATCGTGCCCCCCTTACTTACTTACTACTTATTACTTATGGTGTCTTACAGTTTAGTAGCATTCAATACTTAAAAATTAGATTTTTTCCATCACATCATCAGAGAAAGATCTTTTAAGGAAAAATATGCCTTAAAAATAAATATACTGCTATCTTTAATTTTAACCTGCGGCCGATAAGTGATAAGCAGTGAAGTGGTGATGATGTGATGTGGAAATCTGTATTTTAAGTTGAGATAAACAAATAACATTGAACCAAAAAAAATCATTTGTCAAGAGATTCAAGTCATCATACACAGTGGAAGTAAAATGTCATAATGAGGCAGAGTGACTACCGGTGTGAATTTCTTATGCATAACATAACATAAGCTACATTATAATGACCATGTGTCAAGTTATGACCACTACAAACGGGTGACAGTCTAATTCAAGTTGCAGGGGTTAATATGGCTGCAGTGCTGCCATGCTGAATCCGGGATGCCAGCCTGGTACCGGGTACTGGTAAGGACGCAGCGTGGCCTCGTACGGCCCGGGAAAGGGACCCTGCAGGGGATGTGTGGGATGAGTCTGGGACTGAGGAATGCTGAGATGAGGGAAGAGAATGGGTTGAAAGGGTAAAGCTTTCATCTGTTCCAGCACCTCCGCTCCGGGCCGGTTGAAACCTGACAGCAGGTATGGCAAGGTGGGCTGCAGCAGGTACTGCTGCGTCGGCATTGGCCTGGGAACCATCATCTTGGATTTGTCATTCCGATCTGGGAAGCGTAGAGTAGACGGGATCTTTTCTGTGCTACTTGGTCTCTTGGAATTGGGACCGTGGCTTTTATATAATGGATGTAACGACACTGGCCTCCAGTGTTCGCGGGAGCGAGGAATGACCTGGGTGAAGCTTGAATCAGCTTGAGGCACCCAGGGTAGCCGGACTGATGGGTGTCTCTGTGTTTTGTCTGGGTGTGTAGATGTGAGGTTTAGGAAGCTGTGGTGAAGTTGGCGTGGCAAAGAGGACATATCTTTGGGGCAGGGGTAATGCACGATGGGTAACGGCTGGCACACATGCCCAATAGATTTAGGAGAAGCTCCAAAGCGTGCTGGTTTGTGCTTCTTCGTTTCTGGAACTGGTGTCTTCTGGATTGGAACGGCTGCACAGTCCTCAGAGGACACGGAGAAAGGGGAGTTGCTCCGTGAAGGTGAGGGGGAGGAGAGAGGCAGGGGCGAGCTGTCAGAAGCGTGACTTTCGCGTCCGGAAGGTGTAGACATATGTGACAGGTGAATCACAGATGGTCTCTCAGGTTCTGTTCCATCCTCCAAGCCAGTAGAGGGAGCTATGCTCAAGCTTGCCTGCGCCAGACGCTTCTTCTTCTCCAGAGGGGAAATAACAAGTGCAGGGACTAGTGGCTGAAGGAGAGGCTTCTCTCTGAGGCACATGTCTTGAGTTGAGACCTGGTCATTATCCGAATTATCTGAAGAAACCGGCCATGGTCCAGAGTGAGAACACACTCCTCTCTCACAGAGGTGACTTCCTTTCAGGACTTCCTGATAAATAACACACACACACACACACACATTTTAGAGAGAAGTTCAAGAAGTCAATCAAAATAGTTTAAAAGTTCATCTCAGACTGTGAGAGTTTTGCTGTTAATTCGACTACTGCTATCTACTCCAACACACGAATCAAAATATAGCCCAAGATTTTAAAAGGGGTTTCCATATCAAACAGGGTTCCGAGTAAAACGACTTAACTAAACGAGCTTCAACGTCGATATCAGACTCAACTCACATGTGAAAGAATACAGAATGGAAAAATCTTCAGGTTTTCCTGAGAAACATCTCAAGCCACCGAAATAAAACGCACAGGAAGTTCACCTGAAGTTAATCTACATGCTCATTATCTTGTCTGACTTCCTGTGGTATTTCTCAGCATGACATATATTTGAGCAAACAATTCGTATTCTAGCATCAAAGAGATGGTGTTTGGGTTAGTTTCAGGGAAAAAAAAATGTATTGTTATGGGATGAAAGATAAGAGAAAAGGTAAAAATATTTTGGTACTGAAACCACATCTGATCTTTTATTATGGACCGAGTCCCTAAATGCAAATTTAAACTAAATACAATGTGTTTTGTTTAGTTTTTTGTAAAATTTTACCTCAGGATCATCTCCATCTCCTCTGCGTCTTTTCTTGCTCTCGTTTTTGCCCTTGCCCTCTTCACTTCTCTTGTACTGTTTACGAGGTTTAGATGGAGGAAGTGGCTTGTCTTCCTCTCCCCTCCGATGCCTTTCGTAAGGTAGAACTAACCTGTTGTGAGAAAGGACAGACACAACCGTGACTGTTGTGAAACTCCTGGGTATAAAATCCCAACACCAGATTCCTTTCAGTTTTGAAACTCTTCACGAACCATCGAGCCACCACCATCACATTCCTGTTACGATCTCAATCAGAGATTTGACATTTCTAAGACTTCACTTTGTTGCACGGACCATCGGTAATTAAACAAAATCTGTTCTGTTATTGAGCACTTTATAATATCTCAGTTTTGATTGCTTCTAAATTACGTTTCTCACTTCCATTCTCTCATGCTGGAGCTAAGACTTTTGTCCGTGACGTAGCAGACATGTCCAGTCTAATTCTGCAAGATAGACTTTAATATCTAACTGTAGTATCCAGCATCAATCATTCATTTTCTACCGCTTTATCCGAACTACCTCGGGTCACGGGGAGCCTGTGCCTATCTCAGGCGTCATCGGGCATCGAGGCAGGATACACCCTGGACGGAGTGCCAACCCATCACAGGGCACACACACACTCTCATTCACTCACACACTCACACACTACGGACAATTTTCCAGAGATGTCAATCAACCTACCATGCATGTCTTTGGACCAGGGGAGGAAACCGGAGTACCCGGAGGAAACCCCCGAGGCACGGGGAGAACATGCAAACTCCACACACAAGAGGCAGAGACGGGAATCGAACCCCCCCAACCCTGGAGGTATGAGGCGAACATGCTAACCACTAAGCCACCGTGCCCCCCTTATCCAGCATCGATTCATTTTATTTTATTCTACGATAACGTCTGATGACATCTTTGACATGACATCGTTCTGATGACATCACAGCAAACATGTGCAGCTGAACTGAACCGATGATTCAATTCCGTTCAATTTCACTTGTATAGAATTGTTAACAATCGTCCCAATGCAGATTTACAGAAATGTATAAATTCAGATGTATCCCATTGAGAAAGATGTCTTCCTCATCTGGTTGATGATGATGATGATGAAATATGATCAGATACCATGTACCGAATAGACTGTCAAAGAAAGTGACGTTATCTCATGCGTACGTGATGACGTCGTGTCAAACCCCATTTCCAGAAGCATGTTTGTCTGGAATAACACAAATCTGTCTGCTAATTCTAGACGTCCGTGGTAATAGGAAAAGGAATAAAAAAAATCCTACAGGATTGATCAGAACATGAATTCATTCGTATCCATCGTGTCCGATTATTTTGCTATACCTGCCGCTTGTTTGATGGATTTTACCTTTCATAATGTCTGCGAGTGCAGGTAGCAGCGCTGGTGCTGCCCGGACTCCCTCCCAGCTCATCATACACGTTCTTCCACAACCGCCGGGTCGTCACCTGGCAACACACACACACACACACACACACACACACACAGTAAGAACACAAACGGTGATGTTACTCAGACGGGAGGAACGTGATCGTTGGGAGGAGTAAAATAGCGGGAAATCACTCGCAGGTTTTAATCAGGCTCCTCCCACTTTTATATTTCGATGCGGTTCTTTTTATTCTTTTAATTTTGTTGAAACAGCTAAATCCGTGTCGTTTACGCCATAGCGGCTCTCAACAGCTGCTCCCTCACTCACCGTCATCTGTCCAAAAAAAAGCCAAAGTTACAGCTTTACCCCGGACCCGTACGCAGCTCCGACACAGGAGACTCTTTCCATCAATGATAACGTTTCACCATATCAGTGATTTCACACGTGGTTTTTTTTTTCTTTACTGAGAAAAGCAATCAGAACGGATTTTCTTCTGAGCCACTGAGAACCGAGCAGCTCTGTGGTATACATGAAATGTTTCAGATTTTACTGGAACTCTCAGTATTGCGATTAGTAAGCAATCGATTTATATGATCGACGCCCGCTCGGGGTCACACCGATAAACCTGCAGTGACTAATTGTGCGATTGTGTGTTTGTGTACCGTGACGTGTTATGAGTAACACAATATCTGTGTGATTATCTAAACTATCTTGAGTCTTCTTAGTCATAATGTAATAATTTAGTGTTTTAGAAAATCTTCTCACACATCTGTGTGTTTTGATCTGAGTGGGCTTTCACTAAAGCGTGTTATTTTCAAATTTTTAGTTATTTATTTTAGTTATTTAGTTACTTTTTAGTTATTCACACGCTATTTTACTAAGAACGCTCGAAAGAAAGCAGGTAGGTAGGTGCACAAGTTCATCTCATCAGATCTTTGATAAGTAAAGCTGGCTAGCATGGTGAGACCTGCTCTAACCGCACACACTTGAGCGAGTGGAAACTTTCTGAGTGAGCGGTATAAAAGAAAAAAAAAAGAAAAAGCAGAGGTGGGCAGAGGGTCTTGCACAGAGCTTCAGGATGTCTGAGATAGGAAGTTGGACCCCCTCCTCGAGCTCTCGTTGCGGTTTTAACGGCCAAAGCTTTGAAAGTGAATTCAGGACAAGCTTCAGAGTTTCCACTTCAGAGATGGAACGAGAGTGAAGTGATGGCCACAGAAACACAG
>NC_062531.1:25307456-25337456 GCF_022655615.1 Tachysurus fulvidraco | reverse complement strand
ATGTGACTCCATCGTAATGCCTCAGGGATCCGACGAATTCCTGTCACCGTGACCCAGAGTCTCAAAGTTAAAAGCAAACCAAACATTAGTATGAGGTTTCTGATAAAGTGGCCATGAGTCGCTAAGTCGCATGCGATGTCGTGCTTCGGAAAAATTTCAGGGCATCGTCTGTTATCGGTTATCACGTGTGATTTGTCCGTAACGGGAATTTCTATCAGCACATCCAATATCTTCTGGAAATAAAAATCCGCTGCACCAGTGAGCTCAGCTCGAGCTTGTACAGTAAACCCTCGACTTTCCGTTTGACGTCTGCAGCGGTCGTCCGGGGGGCCTCGCGTAAATAAACGTTCACTCTTAAGGTTTCAGAGTGAATTGAAGTTCCTCAGAGATATCAGCCCTTCCCAGAAGCAGGCCTCTGAAATGACTAACATCGTCACTGTTGAGGTGGCTGCTGCAGCAACTGAGTAATATCGAAGATGTGGGTCCCTTCTCTCGGTAGCTGAATGAGTCATTTGGAAGACAAAGCTGAAACCTGTTCTGCGTTCTGTCAAGGGGATAATATTGCAAATGTGGGCCACAATGGGGTAACCCTAAATGAGTCAAAAGTATCACACTGTCCTCTTTGTTAACTTTTTGAGGATAGCTTCAGTGTCAGCAAGTAGCTTCTGACCAGATTTGGCTCGTCTTCAGTGAAATTTCACCCGCAGCATTCAGAGGCTGCCGTCTGCACAAACACTTCCTGTGAAATTGACAAAACCCAGTTTCGAAGAAAGAAGTCTTTTTAATTCGTGGAATCTGTGAGGCAAATCGAATCTGGGAACTTGTGCAATGCGAAGAGAATCTGACAGTATCCCAAAACCTTAAAATAAAAGTGTTTTTCGATTTAACCGAGAAATAGATACTTTATTATTGCTCCAGATGTTCGAAGAGGAGGTATTTCGTTGATATTTCAGACCACAAAGCTGTTCAATGCGACATTCCGGTTTCAGACAGGAAACAGTTTGTTGTCCGACTGCCGCTCCACTCCTCCCCCACCTCACTCCCACCCTCTCTGACAAAACCGCGACTAAAAACAGCTTGACACGACAAATTTGCCGTAAGCAGACTGCCTTCAATTTCCACCTTATTTGAAATTGGGCAAAAAAAAACAGTGCGTGGGACACGTCAGAACCTTCTCAGAACGAAAGTCAGTCCGCGAATGTAAAGGACTCTGACAGGAAGGGCAGCTCTCGCCGCTGGAAATGTGCAGCTTCCGAAATCTGACGCAAGCTATTACGCTGTTGCATACACAAAATAAAATGTTACTTCACTCCCAAGTGAGTCACAGATCAACTGTGAGTTCAAGAGAGTTTGATAAAAAATGTAAATTCCACAGCCATCGTTACAGATGCCATAATTAAGTCTAAAAAAATACCCAAAACTTTTTTTCCCCCATCAATAAAAATACAATGCTCATACTGCAGAATTTTGAGGCACACTTAAAAATAAGGAGGCGGAGCCTAGAGGACATTGTGGTAAACAGTATATTGAGAGATCGTTCAAGATGGCCGCACATGGCAACGTAGCGACGAGGTAAAAACAAAAAGGCATGTTTGCGTCTCAAGTCAGAATGTGTCGCAAATCACGTCGAGCGTTTTGCTGACGTTAGGCTACGTCAGCCGCGTAGCCTCTTTGCGTAGGAAAACCAAGAAGGTAAACACGATCAGAAGAGTCATCAGCAAGATCTATTCAATTTCTGATGAGATAGTCTTTCAACTACTTGAGTAAATCATCACAAAGTGTGTTCTTGTGCGACAATATTATCGCATTGAAGTGGTTTGTTTTTATCACAACCAACGATGGTAACCAACATACTTTCCAAACCTATCTGGAATTTATTTTAATGTCAAACAGCACACGCACTTTCCAGAAAAACTCATCGTCGAATAAAAAGGCAAATCAGGTCAAGAACATGAGAGAAAAATTCAAAACAGTAAGAACGGGCATGTTGAAAGTCACAGAAGCATAATCATACTAAAACACTGATGAGTGTTGACCTACTGGAACATATATCCACACACACACACACACACACACACACACACACATCGGTTTAAAAGACGTGCAAGTAATACGTGCATATGAAAGGGGGGAAAAAAACTGCCACTGACTCATAGCAGCCTTTTGAACATGCGCTCATATGCTGAGTCTGAATTCCTGCATGTATGAAGGTTCAGAGTCATCCTGTATTTTTTCCTGTGAATATGTTGGAAATTGTACCTCAGTGTGACCTAGAATCAGAAATTTGGTGTGTTCTGCGTATTAGCGAAACCGGGCGGATTCGTTATCTACGCAGGGAACGTGTAAACTTGTGCGAATCGCAAGAACGCTCACGCACCGGTTCGAATACGGTATCGTTTCCACGGCAACAGCTCATACATACATACACCGTGATAACTGGTGTATGTTTGTTTTAATGCAGTGACACGTTTATGTAACACATATGGAGGTTTGTAACGGTCTGCGGTAAACCGTAAGTCGGTTTCACTATTTCTCTGCGTCTTTTTAATTCTAAGGTAGAGGATAAAAAGCGAGGCTGCCGAGTGAGCGACGGTTTATACGCCATGCAGACGTGTAGCTGCTATAAAGTAAGTGAGAAGAGGAAGTTTTCGAACCAGTCGCAAACTGATTTAAAGATTTTTTTTTCACAGCTTGATAAATCAGAACATCTTGAAGTTCTGTGTCGAATTTGATGAATGGAGATTGAAAGCTAGAATTGCAGCTAGAATAACAGTTCAAGTGTTTTAATGGAAGTCAATGGGAATTTTGGCCAGGTTTGAGCTTCCGTTACGGGAAAACCGTAATTCTGATCGGTTTGTAAAGTCAGAGCAGATTAAGGAGGCAAAATGTCGAAGGACTGTCTTGAGTTTGATGAACGGAAAGTTTTAGAAGTTCTAAAAGTCAATGGGAATTTTGAGCTTCCGTTACAGGAAAACCGTCATTCCAGTCATTTTGATTCGATCGATTTCATTCAAAATTGAGAGATGAGAAAGTGATGAGAAAAGTATGCCACCCATATGCCACCCATGCCACCCTCTTCGTTATGCCACCCATATGCCACCCATGCCACCCGCTTCGTTATGCCACCCATCGTTGATTATTTTCTTACAACAGCACAACACACGAGTGTTTATAAATAAAAACAAAACAAAAAATCACATACATAAGACCTTATTTAGTGATGACGATGTTTGATTGTGAAATCGACCCAAACATGAAAAAAAGAAAATGAATCATTTTCAGCTGAACACGACATTTCACGGCTCGGTCACTGTCCTACCTGAGTCTGTGAATTCTTCTCCTCTGTTTTCTCCTCCTCACAAACATCTATGTGTTCTTCTTCACCGCTCGCTTCTCCACGAGGCTCTGACACTGAAATTAGAGCCATGTGTTTGTTACAGCCTGCACAAAATGGTTGTTGAGGACAGAAATACACACTGCTGCTGTTGTTTTTAGGCGTGTGATCTTGTTTTTGATTGTGTTCCACTTTACACATGCATTTTACACACACACACACACACACATACACACACACACATGCGCGTGTGTGTGCACACAAACACTTCTTCAGTAAAACCACAAGCAGCAAACACACAAATCTACAGTGCGCTTTGAAAAGCGCTGCGGTGATTCCAATGCTATACAAACAAACGCCGCTTGTGCAACGAAGCTGTTCCGTTCTGTCAAACGCTTCTCAGATAAATAAGTGTGTTATCGAGTTTATTACACTTTAATTCATAGTTTATTACAATTAGAGCAAACGATCAGGTTTGCCGATGAAACGCATTCCTTAACCAAAACAAGTTTCTTAATCAGACTAAATTCATTATTATTTTTAAGTGTGTGTGTAGATTAGATAGCTTAGACTATATCTATCTAAGACTTGTAGATGTCTGCCTTACAAATTGTTAGCGATTTTAAGTTCATTTTAGAATTTAGAATTTTACGATTAAATAGATAAGGATCGCAGTTATTTCCTGTTAGAGATAGACTCTTAAGATAAAACGGGTAAAAATCAAAAGCAAAACATTTATTTGTTTATTTATTTATTTATTTATTTATTTATTTATTTATTTGTTTGATTGTTTGTTTGTTTGTTTGTTTGTTTTCAAACTCATCTATTGAAGTTTAAACAGTCAAAAACTTTTCCGGACCAGATAACCTTCATCGAATTAGATCAGGATTAACTTTAGGTTTAAATTTGTATTTAGGTTTCAAATATAGAATTTTTATGTTAAAAAATAATAATAATAAAACAAACAAACAAACAAACAAATAAACACAAACATTGAATTTATAAACCAGATAAAGTTGGTTACAGTTATAATGGAACCAATTACTAACTGATTTAAAGATAAGGTTTGGAGTTAGAGGAGTCAGTCAGATCAGTTCGACTAGAACAAAGTCACTGGGAATTTTGGCCGATTTGAGCTCCATAACGGGAAAGAATTAATGATTAGATGTAAAAATCAAGAGTGTAACAGTCCAAACATTTCACTGGATGTCAATGGGAATTTTGCCCTTAAAGTCCAAACATCCTGAAAGGCTGTATATAAATTTTTTTTTAGCTCTAAGCACTGTCGAGGGTAAAAATTTGCATCCCCCTGTGTATTCCGAGTGGTGGAAAAAAATGTAGCTAATGTAGCTAAAATTGACATGATTTAGCAGAAACCTTTATTTATCCAGACTGACTTAAATAAGCGAAATGGCATTACATTACATATTAGAGTTAACTTATTTATATCTAACTGAGCTAATGAGCTGACGAGATATATATATATATATATATATAGAAGAACTCCAGACTCGTGATCTGAGTAAGAACAAGTGTACAGTGCAGAATCACTATTGATATCTTTTACATTATATATCTATTAATAACCAATAGCAGATATGATTATGATATGACTCATTTTTATTTTAAATAATAGGAACATCTGTGACCTTAGAACATGCAATTGCCTTGACTCTTACTTCGACACCAAACACTTGTGAGAAAAAAAACGCTGATTATAACAAGTGTGAGAGAGAGAGAGAGAGAGAGAGAGAGAGAGAGAGAGGGAGAGAGAGAGAGAGAGAGAGAGAGAGAGAGAGAGAGAGAAAGAAAGAGAGAGAGAGAGAGCGAGAGAGAGAACTGTTCTAATATGAAACCGCATGCTTACAAACCTTGCTTCCTGTCTGTGTGTATAAACCACAGCTTCATGATGCCTCAATCTAATATAAAATATTACTGCACGTATACACCGTGGGGATTTCCGTACGCTTTCTGGTGCATGTTGTGTATATACTGCACACCAGTTACATATCTGATCACTTATCACTATTAATATCAGTGTGTGTGTGGGGGGGGGATGAGGAACAAAAATATACGGCTAATGAGACAATACGCTGCAATAAAGGGCGGTGAAAAAGAGATAACGTGAATAAACTGCTGTAGACGTGAAGTAAGAGGATACAAAAATAAGTCTTTAGAGCACTCTGATTAGTCAGCAGGCGATCAGGATTTTTTCTAATTACTTAATAGCCTTTAATTACAGATTGACAGATTAATAGAGCGAGTCTCCGGCGTCAGCGCTTTGTAGCAGTCAGAAAGTGGTAAAGCTGTAGCTTTTCAGAACATAGGAGGTCTAATACGAACTTTACAATTTCTCTGAAAAATGATCTTATTTTTATTTTTTTTTTCAGGGAACTACTGTATATAGTGTCTATAAAGTGAGAACAGGAACTAACCCGTTTCATCTGAGTTTCACAGTTAGACAGGGGTAAAAAAAAAAAAAAAAAAAAAAAAAAAGGACGATGTCTTGTTCTTTAAGGCGTAAAGAGATCCCAATTTAAAAAAAAGCCATTTCTTGAAATCTCAGTTACAAGAAATAGCTGTTGAATAAGAGGAATAAAACACTTGAGAATGTGCGGTTCTATTATAATACTCAACTCTGTAATGGCAACATTAACTCACACCACCTACAGATACAGATTCTATATTTCTGTTACATGACTTTGAAAGTCTTGGACTTGTCAAAATGTCAGCACTATTGAAGTGTGTGTGTGTGTGTGTACAAGTGTGTGTACAAGTGTGTGTGTGTGTGTGTGTGTGTGTGTGTGTGTGTGTGTGTGTGTGTGTGTGTGTGTGTGTGTGTGTGTGTGTGTGTGTGTGTGTGTGTGTGTGCTTCTTTATTTGCAAAAAGCTTTTGTGTCTCATTATAGACTGGCTGTGGCCTGCACCCTACCCAACTTCCCCTTCCTCACTTCACCGCTCCTTTCCACACATATCAGAGAACGCTGCGCTTTCGAGATCACACACTTCCTGTGCTGCGGCAGTCTCTTAATTATTTGACTTCTGCATTTCATTTGCATTGCTACAGATGCATGGGGCAAACCAGGCCAAACCGGGGCACATACACACCCAGCACACTGTGTACACTGAATTTTCTTACTTGTGTTTTACGGAAACCTCTAATCTCTGAATCGATGTGAGATGACAATGAATCATTGTGATGTTGCAGTCAAAATTAAAATGAAATGAGAATGAAGGTCAAAGCCAAGAACGCAAGAGAGACACTGTCAGGCCACGTCTGATAATTACGAAGCTTGTCAAATCTGACTGCATCGAGATAAACCAAGGTTCATTTCAATCTGTGAAAGGATTCATTCAAATGACTCGCGTGTCATTCACAAATTGTTATTCGCACTTTCTGTTTGTATTCTCACTTTACGGCTTAGATTTTTTCACGTCCAAACTTTGATTGTTAATCTTAATTCCTCCCTGGATGTCTATCTGGAGTGCTTATTTTTTGTGTTGTAATGCACCAATGAGGTCACAATGAATCACAACTCGGATTCAGAACATTTACAAATCCTACTTTACGGCTTTAAATTTTTCATGCTAAGTTCACAAATCGGTTACAGACTTAGACGACGATCCGATCGGCAAATCACCTAGCAGCAGCTCAGGCATTACATAGGGACGCAGGGGAAAAAACGTGTAACCTCGGTGACTTGAATGGCTGTTGGTGCGTTTTTCATAAAGTGCTGAGTTGAGATTTTCACATAAAACAGTGACTAAAGTTTACACAGAATAGTGCAACATCAAGTGACTCAGGCTTCCCGGATCTTCGCAGGTCAACGTGTAAAAAAAAACAAAACAAAAAAAAAAACAGGTGACGTTTTTCCTGTCTTCACCTTTCCAGAGCGGACGAGTGGAACACGATACCGTTTTCACCCGAACGACGTCAAGGTTCTGAGATGCTTTTCAGCTCACCGCAGCTGTAAAGAGTGATTATTTGAGTTACATAGACTTTCCGTCATCTTAAACCAGGCAGATTCTCCTTTGACTCCTCTCTCTACCCCTTCTCTCTTTCTCTCACATTAACATATCGTTTCCCTCTGCTGAACACTGGATGTATTTTTTATTTTTATTTTTTTTATGCAGCTCGTTCTGACTGACACTGCTGAGTGTTAAAACCCCAGGAGATCATCAGTTCCTGAAATACTCAAACCAAACCATCTGGCACTATCAACCATGCCACAGTCATTGAGATAACATTTTTTGTTGTGAACATTAACTGAAGCTCTTGATTTTTATCTGCACAATATTATGTATTGCACCGTTGCTACGTTATTGGCTGTTTGGGTCATAAATACGGTATGTATAACAGTCCGGTTGCTGTTGATCTAATGTTGTGGTGAATTATTAGCATGCAATAAATAAATAAATAAATAAATAAATAAATAAATAAATAAATAAATGTGTGGATTATAAAGCTTTGGTCCTGTGATAAAATTCATATGTAAATTTATCAGATGCCGGATTTTACGCTTGCTGCGTTACTGTACTGTGTTTCTGTTTCCCTTAACCACTTCCTGACTGCAGCCTACAGACACAAATATCTGGGTTCATGCGCTATGTGACACAACCTCTGGCTCTTTATTTAGCTGTAACTCACCTTATATTGTGAATTAAACCGCAGTTATTATCCTAATATATTTAATAGACGTCGGATTACATTGCATACAGATCCTGAAGTGTTCGGGTTCTTCCTACATGTATAAATAGAAAATACTATATTACTGTGACTTATAATAGCCTAATAACAACACTGCATACATCCAACAATGGGTTATAAATAGATTCCTGAATAATATTTAATATTTTTATTTATTTACCGGGTTATAACTACGTATTATAAATCGGTTTATATACGTATGTGTATCTTTTTAATCTGACATTTAATTGAACATATTTCCGATTTAAACCTTCGTATCGTTATAACGCGTCAATCTTTCAAGCTACCAAACAGCGCAGCCCTTCAACCCTTCTGACTTTTCCACCCGATTGGAATGGAGGTTTTCCCATTACAGAAATAAGTGGACAAAATTCATATCAACTTCCACCAAAACATTTGGAGTATATAAATTCTCAGGATGTGCTTTCTTATCAAGATTTGTTTTACATTAACCGTGATCGAACATACGGTTTTCCCATAATGGATGATCGAATAGCAGAAAAACTTTAGTAGAATTATGACTCGGAATGTTCAGACCATGACCCCTACTGTCACTGATCCAGACTGTCAAATCTCACACACGCGAACTCCTGAAGCTCCTCTTCTCTCCCTCTCACTCCATCATTGTATCTATCCATGCATCTGTCTCTCTATTACTGACACACGCTCTCTCTTTCCATCTCTTTCTCCATAGTAGCATGTGCACACACACACACACACACACACACACACACACACACACACACACACACACACACACACACACACACACACACACACACACACACACTAATTCCTTTTTTATTTCTATGAATCGTCCTGTATCGCTCTCTCGCTCCTTCTGTCTATCTTCTTCCACTTTTAAATGATCCTCGAGCTCATCAAACCTTTTCAAACTGTCAGACAGCCAACATCAGAGTCTGTCATGATCAAATTTACTGCTTTCATTTAACATCGTATTCGTTTCATTTCATTCCTATGTCTTTTATTCTATTACAATG
The DNA here is from genome assembly GCF_022655615.1 of Tachysurus fulvidraco. Taxonomy (NCBI): domain Eukaryota; kingdom Metazoa; phylum Chordata; class Actinopteri; order Siluriformes; family Bagridae; genus Tachysurus; species Tachysurus fulvidraco. Next base: position 25,328,413 of record NC_062531.1, on the reverse strand, counting down.
TGTAGTTTTTTGTTTTTAGATCCTGACACACGTTTATACTCATATCTTTATCCTTTTCGTATTCTCTCTTGTGCTTTCTTTTATATTACTTTTTCATTACTGGTCACTTCTCCATTATCAATAAATAAATCTTTATCCACTTACAGTAAAAGTAGCAGCAATAGAAATAGATCAGACATACCCATTGTGAACGCGTGTCTCTCCTCAAGCTTCAGATCTGTATGTGTGTGTGAGTGTGTGTGTGTGCGCGCACGCGTGTGTGTGTGTGTGTGTGTGTGTGTGTGTGTGTGTGTGTGTGTGTGTGTGTGTGTGTGTGTGTGTGTGTGAGAATGTCTTCCTTCAGTGTGTATTCTCGTTTATGATCTCTCACCACAAGGCATAAGACTTTCGAAATTTCGAGGTCTGAACCAGATTGGTTGTTCCAGTTGTCATTGGGCAAAAAAAAGAAAAAAAAAAAGAAAGAAAAGATATAAATAAATAAATAAAACACACTTTCACTTCCTTACCTTGTCAAGCAAAGGATCATGGGATTTGAAGTTGACTTGCTTGATTTTTTAGTGAATCCAATTAATTATCACTGACTTTGATTTTATGAGCAAAAGAGTGAAAAAAAAATTGTGAAATATATTAACTAAATATTCATGATGATAATAATAATAATTATTGTAATAAAAAATCGACTTAGACAATGTTTATTTCAAATATTTTAACTCATTATTTTTAAATCAGCATTATTTTGACACAAATTATCCAGCAAACTCTTAACCTAAAGAGAAAACCCCCCTTTTTTAATGAGTGTTTGTATTTAATTCAAAGTATTGTCAGTAATTTTCATTAAAACACCTGGAACTTGTTTGATATTCAGACAAACGTTTTCTAAAGGTTTGTTAAGTAACTAAATACCTTCTAAATAGTGAACCTTTATCGAACGGAAAACTCTGCTCATTGTTACAGTATTAAATATGTTTCTGTATGTTGTGAAGGTGCAAATCGTTCCTCAAAACATACTTAAAAACAATCAGAAACGTGTTTTATTTTGAGGGAAATGTTTCTTTCTGCTACTTTTGTTCTGAGTAATTTTTTTTTTTGCTTTTTATGACATGAAATGCTTTTCTGTCAGCCCACAATTTTTTAAAGAAAATAAATCAGTAATTTTATTATAGAATGAATTTCCAAAAATCCCAACACAATCCTACATAAATGCAACAATAGATAAAAAAAATTTGCAAATATGAAGTTGGAATTTTATCTTTAAAAAAAATGACATATTTCTTGCTCATGAGGCATTTTTAAATTTATTACATATTCAGTCTGTAGATTATTCACGTCTCCTCTGTACGTGTTTACTGCTGCGGTCTAAAGTAGACACTTTACTGGTTTGTAAATGTTGTAAACTTTTACCAAATACTTCGTCATTCAAATTTCCAGTCAGTCAGGTTCTCACTGACTCTAAAAAAAATCCAGACATGTTTGCACAGTACCCGTATCGGTCGTGCTAATTTTAATTACCGAAATCAATTCAGAATCGTTTTTATTTCCCACCTGTCATGACTCATTTAGCAAACGACACATTTCCACATCAGAGAACAGTCACGCAAGATCGCTTTTAAAATGGTGATAACTTGTTTTCTATTTGAATTTCTGCAAGAATGTAATGTTTGTGCTGAAATGTAATGCTAGTCAGATTAGCTAGAGATGGCACTAACATTTTTGTCACACGAACTGCTTCACTTCTTCAATAAAATACGAATTAGCCGTTAGCACCTTCATCACTGAGGAGAGCTAGCTAACGTTACCATGGTGATAACTAGCTTGCGCTACAGGGATGTTATTAAGACTATTTAAAGCTTTATATCAAACAAAGTTGTAATGATTTTTACGTAATTGACCGACTTTGATAAATCTCTATTTTTCCCAACATTAATTTTACTCATTTATAAATATTTCCCTCAGCTTAAACCTGTACTATAAAAAGTTATCAGATGATTAGTTTTACTCTGATAAATATAATATTAACCGCATTTCGGTTTGGGGGGATTTTTCTCTCTTGAGTCATTTCCCCAAAATATTAATAACATTAAAAAAATGTTTTTTTTTTTTAAATGACTCAATTGTTTTATGACTTCTGTTTAGTTTTCCATTAATGTTAAATGCTAATGAATAACAATTAAAATAAATATTTAAAAAAATTCTAAATATAAGAGATTACAGTATAAATAATTACTATTAATATATAATAATCGTGTGCTTCTTAAAGGCAGTATTTATACATATTAAATAAGTAAAAATAATTAAAAACTGGAGATATGTTTGTGTACCTAAATGTATAAAAAAAAACTTTAGTTTAGTCTTTTTTCATTATTGTTTTTAGAAAACTAGTCAATTCCCGTACGTCTGTAACCGTAAAAAAAAAGAAAAGAAAAATGAGCTAAATTCTGTATGAATGTACTGATATGTCAGTAATCAGATTTTATCTGTTTTCATGTACTTTTTTATTTCCTTGGAAATGATGGAGAATGGGGGATTGCCCCGATCCTGAGACGGGTACACGGGTCTAAACGAGACACAGGTGAAAGTTCTCTTCAGAATTTCCCCTGAGCACACATCACCTCAACAACAACAACAGCTCTGAAAGTAATTTTGATAATGAAGTAGTGAAATGATTGTCAAGTTCCACCCTGGGGTAACAATGTCCTTCAACATTCTTAGACTTATTATAATTATAATAATATAACATATTTATAATTATAGGGAACTCTGTGGCACATTAAACTTATAGCTACAAAGTTTTAAATAAACCACATTATATCGCTCTATTTTGAACAGAGTTTAAAATGGAAAGCCCCATCCTGATTTATAAAGAAAAATATTAGCTGCCTTTGTTTTGAACCTGCGAAGTTCTGCGCTTGCTGGGTTTTAGTGCACCCGGTTTGGCTGCTGAAAGTTTCGGATCTGTGTTATGGAGGGGCCCCTCTCTCTCTCTCTTTCTCTCTCTCTCTTTCTCTCTCTCTCTCTTTCTCTCTCTCTCTCTCTCTCTCTCTCTCTCTCTCTCTCTCTCTATCTACCTCTCTATCTCTCTTTCTTTTTGTCTTTCACCTGCCCGGATAGTCCCTGACATTTAACTTTTAAAGTTTAACCTTTAAATGTCAGAACGAATAACAGAGACATCAGCCTAGAGGACAGACACACCAAGACAAGTTTCTCTGGTAAAGAATATTAGACAAAACATCCGCCTTTCTTCATTATTGGGAACCAGAGACTTCTAGTTCTGCTGTATACCCCCTTCATTACACAATAACAATCAATCACACACACACACACACACACACACACACACACACACACACACACACACACACACACACACACACACACACACACACACACACACACACACACACACACACACACACACAAATCTACAGTACGTACTGAGGGATCAGTGAGAAGGTGTGAACAATTAACACACAGACCAGGATGGCAGTTTTTTAGTATATTTCCCCCCAATATCCGTTTCGAATTAGAAAAATAGGATGACATTTATTTTTTAACACTCATATTTACATCTCAGGCATGGTTTTCCACTCAGTCAAGCATAAAAATGTTGGTGGTGCTTTTCCAGATATGTGGCTTTTTAATTCAGTTTTTCCCCCCAAAAGAATTTCCATCAATGAGACAACAAAGAAACTGATAGAATAACTGGGGAATCCTTACTGTGAGTAATCGGCCTTTATGATTAAGATCAATTAGCCAATCATAGCGCAGCGTTATGGAAACAACGGTGACGGGGAAAAGATCAATGGGAAAAAAAATACTTTTTTTTCCTAGACAAATGAAATAATCCCAGGATAACTTTCTTATGGTCTCAGCATTCTGCAATGAGATCTTTTATTTATTTATTTATTTATTTATTTATTTGTTTGTTTGTTTGTTTGTTTGTTTGTTTGTTTATTTATTTATTTATTTATTTATTCGTTCAGAAATAATGAATCTTATATTACTTTTTTATTCCAAACAAATCAAAGCAGTATTAAAGTATCAAAGCGATATTAGCATTACATCAAAATGATATTCTATATAATAATAACTATATATTTATATTCTATAGAATTATAATTATAGATATTCTAACGTTTGTACAGTATATAGCCAAAAGTATATGCACCTCGAACACCCCACCCGTATGTGGTTCTTCTCCAGACTCCACACAATCCGCACAATTATATAAAATGTCTTTGCACACCGTAGTGTTACAGTTTCTTTTCACTGAATCTGAAACCTATTCCAGCATGACAACATCCTGTGCAACAAAACACAGCGAACCCAACGAAGACAAGGTGTGGAGGTTGGGGTTGGTGTGGAACCCGAGGGTCCTGCACAGAACAGTGGCTCTGACTCGTCCCCTCTGATCACCTTTGGTCTGCTCTCACTAATGCTCTTGTGAACGAATGAACAAAGATCCCCACAGTTATATATGTTGGAGTTATTTTTGTGGGGAAGAGCTTTCTATTTTAAAAAATGTTAAGGAAGTGTAGAATTTTGTAACTCCGTCCTGAACGAAACACACCCTCCCCTTAATAATCTGACATGTGATATTGTCTGAAGCGATATTAGTGGAATGGAAATTAGGGAGGTTTCAGTCTGGCAGATTCAGTAGTGTGTCTTACTCAGTATGAGATCACACCATGCTTTCAGAATATCACAGGGCCTCATGTGTGTGTTTGTGTGTGTGTGTGTGTGTGTGTGTGTGTGTGTGTGTGTGTGTGTGTGTGTGTGTGTTTGTGTGTGTGTGTATTACATCAGATTAACACTGCCAAGAGCTGTGACAGAACTGTAAAGGCACTAAACACTGTTCATACACAAACATCAGATTTCTTTCTCACAGGAGATCTTCAAAACTTTTGGATGAGGAACTGAAGTTCAAACCACAGATTATTAGGCACTTGGGCAAAACCCTTAACCCTTTACTGCACAGCACAGATGTAATGTATGTGCAAATTGTTTGAAAGTAATTTTGAAACCAATATTTGTAAATGAGCCTCGTTCTCATCTGAGACCATCTACAGAACGGATTCATTTCCCCCTAACGTTCTTCTAATCATCGACACCACCCACGTTCATCAGTGCAGCTCTTCTTCTTTTCCTACCGTCTGTCTCATCATAGGAAATGAATAATAATCTAATGTTAGCCTGTGCATTGCTGTAGAATAAACACATGGATCAACTTTTCCTGATATGCTTCTGACGTTTTTGCCTGGATGATGATCTGATGCTAATCAGGTGGTTCAAACGATACTCGTCACTTACAGACAAACTTGTTTGTCAATGCTCAGACTAACTGGCCTCTGGTCACCGTGTCAGAATGTTATGAGATCCATATCGACAGCTTGTAAATTTCTTCTGTTTTCAGGCACAATATCAAAGAGCTCAAGAACACTTTAGAGAACCTGTTGTTACATCCTCCTCCATCTTAGCAAAGGTTATTGGGGCAGTGGTGGCTCTGGATATCTGGTTAATCAACTGGTTAAGGCTCTGGGTTGTTGATCGGAGGATCAAGGCCCAGCACGGCCAAGCTGCCACTGCTGGGCCCTTGAGCAAGGCCCTCAACACTCTCTACTCCAGGGGTGCTGTATCATAGCTGCCCCTGCACTCTGACCCCATCCTCCTTAGTTGGGGTATGTGAAGAAAAGAATTCCACTGTGCTGTAATGTATATGTGGTGATAATAAAGGCTTCTATGCCCCCGTTCTATTCTATTCTATTCTATTCTATTCTATTCTATTCTATTCTATTCTATTCTATAAATGATGAGTTCTCAAATGTATTATTGTGAACATTAATATAAGGCAGAAGGATTTGGATGCACATTCTCTTCACCATCTGTGAACACTTTTGATTGAGCTCTCAGGAAGACATCTGACTCAGCGGTAACGAATCATAACTATCATGTGGTCATCATTTCAGTAAAAACACAAATGCACAAGAGACTAATGTACTTCCCCACTTTGCTTTCCAGCCAGTGTCACACCCTTGAGAATACCCAATGGCAAACAATGGAAATAAATGTTAGCAGTCTTCAAGTGTGGTATAAAGCAGTCAGCTCCAAAAGTATTGGGATGAAAGTTTGCATTGTTTTCAAGAAAATGAAACAAAATGTTAGCACCTTTAAGAACGTTTAGCAAGATAGTTTTATTATTATTATTAATTCATTAATGGTGCTTGCAAAGCAACATTCTTGTTATTGTGCCGGACAAAACTTCGGCACGTAACTTGTCCCGCAGCTTTTGTTCTAGACCCATGAATGAGGTGTCAAATTGACCGGCTTTAAGGAGAGGTGTGCTCTCCTTAAGGCATCATTAAGTTAAGGTGTGCTATGACTTTTATAAGCGATCGTAATTCCGAAATGCCCGGTACGGAAGCTCAAAGTGGCGTTTTTCCCCCATAGACTTCCATTATAAATTTTAGAGGTTTATAACTCGGCAAGTTTTCGAGTGATTTACACCAAACTCGACCAGCTCCTTTAGGACCTTACTCCGGGCAAAGCTTTATTTCAGTAGCAACTTTTGTCCAAAAGTATTGGCACCCCCACCAGGTATTCACGTGACATCACGTGTAGCCCCGCCCCCAAAATAAGCGAAATCAAAAAGTTAGCACAACATGGACATGTCATGTATCAAAACACCAAAACACTCAGCCCGATGAGGGGAACTGACGTCACGTGTAGCCCCGCCCCCAAAATAAGCGAAATCAAAAAGTTAGCACAACAAGGACATGTCATATATCAAAACACTCAGCCCGATGAGGGGAACTGACGTCACGTGTAGCCCCGCCCCCAAAATAAGCGAAATCAAAAAGTTAGCACAACAAGAACATATCATGTGTCAAAACACTCAGCCCGATGAGGGGAACTGACGTCACGTGTAGCCCCGCCCCCAAAATAAGCGAAATCAAAAAGTTAGCACAACAAGGACATGTCATATATCAAAACACTCAGCACGATGAGGGGAACTTGCCACGTGCAAGCATCATTCACATTTTCTTCAGGAAATGTACATTCTAGTTATTATTATTATATTATAAATTCGCATGTAGTTTATAAATCATGTTCCATGTTTTTGGAGCTGCGGTAAAGCAGCAGTAGATTAACTCAGTGTTATGTGGAAAGTAGAACATGCACGGTTATGCAGGAAGATGAATCTGAGCTATGTGTAGGTGCTGAGTCGATTCTGGAGTTCCACACGAACACTAAAGTAGGCAGTTAAAGTGGGGTAACAAAGTGAGTTCAGAAATCATAAATACGTGTGAGTGAGTCACCGAGTGGAACAGCAAAAGGACTCGGGGCCTCAAAGACGTATGTGTGTGTGTGTGTGTGTGTGTGTGTGTGTGTGTGTGTGTGTGTGTGTGTGAAAGCAGAGGAGACAAAATTCCCCTTTTATTCATCTCAGACAGCAAAAAAGAGAGAAATAGAGAATAAAGGTAAAAAAACAGTCCAGATGCAGAACGACATTAAAGAGTTAACCAGAAATCTCGTCATCTTGCTCAACACACTGAAATCTTCATCTGACTCACATTCCTGGGAACATTGAGCACGATTTCTTAAATATTATACACATCAATTTAAGAAATATATTTAACAACCAACCACCGGATCATTTTTGTACAGACACCACCCACTAATATCAGCGGAACATGCTACGTTATCACTAAACTGATCAAAAGAAACCACGATGGGTTTTGTTCCTCTTTAATCTAAAATGTAATATGTTCCATATAACTAACTGTTTCTTCCTTCAAACACCAAAATAAGGAAGTGCAGTTTGGGTTTTAGTTTTAGTTTTAATGCGACAAAGGGGTGGCAAACGATACTCAGCATTTATTATGCTTCGTCGTTTGTTGTGACCATTTCATCCTGAATTCTGAACAGGACACATCTGTGGCATTTATAATAAAATAAAATAAAATAAAATAAATAAAATAAAATCAATGCCCGGTTACATTTAGATATCGGATGTCTGTTGTCTGAACTTTGCACGGAATTATTAAAGATGTCTATTTTGAATGTTTGGTGCAAGGGAAATTTCTAGATTAATCATATCTATCTATATAACATTAAACAAAAATAGTAAACAACATGCAAAAAAAAAAAAATAAAATAAAAAAATAATATGACGGCTAAATAACAATCCATAACCTGGATTCTAAAAAAAATAGTCAGATAGTCTATAGTAAAATAAAAATCCCCACAAGATTAGCATAATTATTTGTTATTTTAGAATCTGGAGGCCATACAGGAATCTGATATTGATGTCCGTTGAAAGATTGATCACTCACACAGTCACACACACTCACACAGAGTCACACTCGCACTCAGACGTCACATGTGGTTTGGAGTGACTCGATTCAGGAGTTGTATTGCCCACAATGCTGAGTTTTCCTTTGACTGTCAGCTGAACACATTTCCATCCCATGCTAAAGTCATGACATAGACACAAGGCGCCATAGCAGCTACACATCGGTCTGAAACGGTTCTGAGAAAGTCGACGTGCTGTTTTGTTTGTTCGTTCGTTTCTTATAATAATACTGTAATAATACAGCGTGGTTGTGTGACACATTCAGCCATCTTCAGATCCTGTCCTCCAGACACGAGCACAAGGCCGCCCTGCAGTTCCGCCCAGCTTTTGCAGAAGTGTGGCGATATTTTTTCCATCAAGACAAACCTAACTTCCTTTTTCTGAATAAAGTTCATATTGTGCTAAATTTCAGCATGACCCCATGCAGAGGACATTGACTTCATGGTTTCCTCGTGATGCAAAAACAACTTGCAGAAGTGAGAACAAATTGCACTCTGAGAATATCGGCATGTGGAGATGGTGTAACAACCACTTGTACCTTTTTTTTTTTTTAGTTCATATTTGTTTAGTTTTTTTTTTAAATAACAATATACAATATGCAGACTGTATTCTGTATTAAAGGAACTACGCAGAGATCTGAGATCAGCGAGAACGGTACGGTGAATGATCTCATGTATGCACACGTACGGGGAAAAAAAAAATTCTGTTATAATTTCAGGTAAAAATCGATTCTGCTCTCAGAAAAAAAGGGGAAACGTAAACTCTGTCTTTTTGCACTGAAAGTGAAACTTTGGGGTTATAATACAGAAAATCCCCATGTTGATTTGGCTTATTCCAGGAAACTGCTGCGTGTGTGACACACAGTGCTTTGGTTCAAGGCCCAGTTCACCACAATTGCACACAGAAAACATAAAAGCACTGTGGTTCACAATAATATTTGGAATTGTACTAAGAATCTTTTGTTTTGTAAGTGAAAAAGCTTCATATTTCAGGTTATGACACATAAATATAAGCCATTCATTTGTGTACGTAATGCACAGTGGGTGGCAGGGTTCAGTGGTTAACGGGACACTCCGGTCAAAATCTCACATTGTGTCAATGACACATCTGTCGTAAACCACAATAGACTACGTATTTTTTAAATAGAGGTGTGAGTCTGACCAATGCCAGCTGCTCCTGTAGAAAGGTTAAATAATCCTGCCAACAAGCCTGTTCCTGCAAACCAACTTTGAAAATTCTGGTTTGTTTCTGCAGAAAGTTTCACCAATTCTATCCATTCTCCAGAAACTTTAACCAATCTCTTCCTCCCCATCAATATCTGCCAAAATCTGCCAAATCTCACCCTGCTCCACAGACCCTATTGACAAGGGGTGGCCTAACGGTCAGAGACCAAGAGCCACATTTTTTACTGTGTTACCAAAAAGAGACATACACTTGGGCACACATTCATTCATTCATTCATTCATTCATTCATTCATTCATTCATTTTCTACTGCTTTATCCGAACTACCTCGGGTCATGGGGAGCCTTTGCATCTCAGGCGTCATCGGGCATCGAGGCAGGATACACCCTGGATGGAGTGCCAACCCATCACAGGGCACACACACACTCTCATTCACACACACACACACACACTACGGACAATTTTCCAGATATGCCAATCAACCTACCATGCATGTCTTTGTACCGGGGGAGGAAACCGGAGTACCCGGAGGAAACCCCCGAGGCACGGGGAGAACATGCAAACTCCACACACACAAGGCGGAGGTCGGGAATCGAACCCCCGACCCTGGAGGTGTGAGGCGAACGTACTAAGCCACTGTGCCTGCCATGGGCACACCCATGATCTCCTTTATTTCCCTGCCATTTTGAGTGCGAACTTGACACAAATTGTTTACTCAATACCGTATTGAACTTAAGCGAAGCGAACACGCATATTATAAAGACACAAATACAAACTTCAATATGAACGTAAGAGCCACACGAAACCGGACAAAAAGCCACATGCGACTCTGGGGCCGCGGGTTGGCCGCCCCTGCTCTTGACCAATCCTGCCTTCTCTTGCAGGTCCCCTTAACCAGTACCTCCAGCTCCTGTAAAAAGTTCCACTAATGGATGTTTATTTCTGTTCATTCCTGCCGAAAGTCTGACCAGAACTTGACACAAATCTGCTTGACACAAATGTCTGCTTTTACAGATTCACCCTTGACAAGTCTTTTCTATCTTCTCTTGTAGACATTAATGAACAATCTTCCAGAAAGTTTTATCAATCTATCCCATTTTTTTTGTTTTTATTGTCGTAGTGTACCTTCCCCCCCAGCGCTAATGCTAATGAGTCACTATGTTAATTCTCAGGGCTATTAGTGATCTGCAGAATGTTCACCCTGACAGACTGTTTATTATCCCCAGAGATTTCAAGCATGCAAATCTCAAATCAGTGCTCCCTAAAATCCATCAGTATGTGGACTTTTAGGCAAACATGCTGGATCTTGTTGACAAAAACAGCCCCGGGATGTACGTGCGCTGCTTAAGTCGGAGAATTAGCCTTCAGAGCAGGGGACAGTATGGCCCAAAGAACAGCAGGGGCCAAACTGTCCCTAGCCATCATAGAAGCAAAGCATTCTAAACCAGACAATTTACAGCCACTTCCTGGACAAGTGTCAGGGCAATCATGAACTACAAGTCAGCTACACCTGCCTGTGACAGTGATGCCTTCCTCCCAGGTGCACCGACTGAGTTCTATGCTCGGATTGAGGGGCAGAACAATGTAGCTTCAAGGGAAACCATTACTTTCCCCAATGACTAGTTACTCTGTCTATCTACGACCGAGGTGAGGAGAACTGTGTGCCCAGTTAACCCATGGAAAGCTGCTGGACCAGACGACATTCCTGGCAGGGGGCTCAAGGAACGCTCAGAACGGCTAGCGAATGCTTTCACTGACATCTTCAACATTTCCCTGAGCAGTGCTTCAAGAGACTCAAAGTTATGAGGCACATCGAGAAATTCCTAATTCCTTGGTGTTTGTCTGGCTGAGAACTTCACCTGGTCACTCAACACCAGCTCCATCACCAAGAAAGCCCAGCAGAGTCTCTACTTCCTAAAAAGACTAAAGAAAACACATCTCCCTCCCTCGAGCCTCACTACATTTTACAGAGGGACCATTGAGAGCATCCTGAGCAGCTGCATCACTCTGTGTCACACACACTCAATTTTATTGCCTCATCTAACTGTTGCTATTACACTTCGTGTATCGCCTATATTTTTGCACATGTACTGTAGAGTATACGGTTTGTACAGTGGTCGGCACCTTTTTGTGTATTGCCGTGTAGTGTTTTGTCTTGCACCATTTGCACTGTGTTTTGTCTTGCACTGTTTGCACTGTGTTTTGTCTTGCACCGTTTGCACTGTGTTTTATCTTGCACTGTTTGCACTGTGTTTTGTCTTGCACTATTTGCACTAGGTCACACAGATACACTTTATGTGTCTAGGACTAACTTACTTTAAGTCCTTAGCTCTGTTTTTGTTCTATGTAGCACCAAGGTCCTGAAGAAAGCGTTGTCTCATCTCACTGTGTACTGCATCAGCTATACAGTATACTGTATGGTTGAAATGGCAAAAAAAGCTTGACTTGACTTGTCTCCCATAAATGTTGTTGTCCAATCCTGTCCACTCCCATAGTTGCTGCTGTTCAATCTTGACTGATCCTGTCTGCCTTTATCCAGTCTCATTCCCTCCTAGTTTGAGCTCGTGAGCCTCTTCTTAATATTATTAACTCCTCGCTATCTTTAGATTATGTCCCTAAATCTTTCAAGTTGGCAGTTATTAAGCCACTCATTAAGAAACCTAATTAGGATCCTAATGAACTATCAAATTACAGACCTATTTCACATCTTCTGTTTATGTCTAAAATACTAGAAAAGGTTGTGTCTGTTCAACTGAGCTCCTTCTTACAGGAGAACTATATCTTTGAAGAGTTTCAGGCCCCATCATAGCACAGAAACTGCACTTGTTACAGTTCCAAATGACTTGTTCTTAGCTTTGGATCAAGACCGTATGTCACTATTAGTTCTACTTGACGCTGCATTCGAGACTGTAGATCACAACATTCTTATAGATCGCTTACAAAATCACGCAGGTTTTCATGGACAGGCTTTAAGTTGGTTTAGATCCTACCTGTCTGATCGATACCATTTTGTAGAATTAAATGGTGAATCCTCCAGTTTATTGCCAGTTAATTATGGGGTCCCTCAAGGATCAGTTCTAGGACCTCTGCTTTTCTCGATATACATGCTTCCATTAGGAAACATTATTAGAAGGCATAGGATTAATTTCTACTGTTATGCTGATGATACACAGTTATATATCTCATCAAAACCAGATGAAATAGCTAAATTGTCCAAATTAACTCAGTGCCTTAGAGCAGCGGTCCCCAACCTTTTTTTTCGCCGCGGACCAGTCAATGTTTGATAACTTTACCGTGGCCCGCTGGGGGTGGGGGGTGGCGGCTATAGTACAATAAAAATAAAATTAATGATTTTAATTTAATTGTATTTAAACATGCCTTTCTAACTCACTACAACGCTAAATCAATGAGAACCCTGAGCTTGTTTCTTTGCAATGAGACGGTTCCATCTGGGGTAATAGGAGACAATGACACCAGAAGTGTGTTGCTCATGTCCAGTGTAATGTTGTTTATTCTGTTGTTTTATTTTGGTTGCTGTCACTGCAGAAAACCCCGCTTCACACAGATAACATGACTTTAATCCAGAACACCGGCAGAGTTTCTAACTTTCTAACGACGTCTGTTTCGTGCTCATTTTTGCTAATTTGTGGGTTAAATTTGAGCAAACACAATATACACGTACACCAAGCACTGTTAAACATGACAAAGTACCGGTGAACAGAGAGAACAGCGATACACACCTTCTCTCTCCACCAAAGCTACAACACCACTGCCGCTTGCAGCCGCTCAGCTCCAGACGTCACCTAAACCCGGCCCGATATCACGATATTGTGCGCATGCGCGGTATCGGTGCGGCTTTAGGTGACGTCTCTCAGCTCCCGGTTAAACTCTCGTCCATGGAAAGTCGCACAAACCTGAGAGAAATACACCACAGTAAATAAAATGGAAATAATTTAATGTTTCTTGGGCGGCCCGGTATCATTTGGTACCGGTCCGCGGCCCGGGGTTGGGGACCACTGCCTTAGAGAGATAAAAGACTGGATGAGCTGCAATTTTCTGTTATTAAACTCTGATATTAAACTCTTATAGGTCCAAAAACCAGTGCACAGAAACTCTCACAATTCAACTTCCAATTAGAGGGATGTACTGTTACTAGTAGCTCGACAGTGAAAGACCTGGGCCCTGTCTGTATCTGATGCTGAGAAGCTAGTTCATGCCTTCATGGCCTCTAGACTGGACTATTGTAATCCATTACTAGGTGGTTGTCCTGCATCTTTAATAAATAGGTTACAGTTAGTCCACAATGCAGCTGCCAGAGTTCTCACTAGGACAAGAAAGTATGACCATATAACCCCAATTTTATCATCTCTACACTGGCTACCTGTTAAGTATAGAATTGACTACAAACTGCTGCTACTTACATACAAGGCTCTTAATGGTTTAGCTCCCATGTATCTAACTAGTCTTCTAACACGTTACAATCCTTCACGCTCTCTGAGATCACAAAACTCAGGACTTCTGCTAATTCCCAGAATATCTAAGTCTACTAAAGGTGGTAGAGCGTTTTCTTATCTAGCTCCCAAACTTTGGAATAGTCTTCCTGATAGTGTTCGGGGCTCAGACACACTTTCACAGTTTAAATGTAGATTAAAAACTCATCTCTTTAGTCAGGCGTACACATAATACATCCCATAATATTGTGCTCTATTATATCAGACTTGCAAATATTATGAACAGCAGCTACATTAATCCCTCTCTACTGCTTCTCTCTTTCTACCCATCCCGAGGCATCCAGAAACAAGTTCCAGCTCCGATGGTCTTCCGTGTGATGAAGATTTCGGACCTCCACTGAGACGAGGCCGACTCAGCAAATCCTGAGGCATCTAGTGATCTATCAGCTACAGTTAGACTCTGCTATACTAAAAAGATGTGAACTCCATGTGATCTTTTGCATCTATACAACATCTGTTTGACTGTATATTTATAATCACACCCTCCGGTGTCACCCAGATGAGAATGAGGTTCCCCTTTGAGTCTGGTTCCTCTCAAGGTTTCTTCCTTACCATCTGGAGTTTTTCCTCCTCACAGTCACCTGAGTCACCTCAGACTTGTCTGATAAATCTTGTATTTTGCATTCTATTTATCTTTATATTATTCTTTATATTAACCTTTTGTTCTATGTTTATGTTCTGTATTTGAGACAATGTCAATTGTAAAAAGCGCTAAACAAATAAACTTGAATTGAATTGAATTGTTTGATCGTTTGAATAATCATTCCCACTTCTACAAACACCATTGTCCAATCCCACCCTTCTACTCCTTCAGAAAGTTTGACCAATCCCATCCACTCCTGCATGCTCCTGCAGATACTTCTGGCCAGTCCTGCATGCTCCTGCAGACAAAAAAATCCTGCCAGCACTTGCAGAACCTTTGACCAATCCCACCTCTTCATGCAGAACCTTTGACCAATCCCACCTCTTCATGCAGAACCTTTGACCGATCCCACCTCTTCATGCAGAACATTTGACCAATCCCACCTTTTCATGCAGAACCTTTGACCAATCCCACCTCTTCATGCAGAACCTTTGACCAATCCCACCTCTTCATGCAGAACCTTTGACCAATCCCACCTCTTCATGCAGAACCTTTGACCAATCCCACCTCTTCATGCAGAACATTTGACCAATCCCACCTCTTCCTGTAGAACCTTTGACCAATCCCACCTCTTCATGCAGAACCTTTGACCAATCCCACCTCTTCCTGTAGAACCTTTGACCAATCCCACCTCTTCCTGTAGAACCTTTGACCAATCCCACCTCTTCCTGTAGAACCTTTGACCAATCCCACCTCTTCCTGTAGAACCTTTGACCAATCCCACCTCTTCATGTAGAACCTTGACCAATCCCACCTCTTCCTGTAGAACATTTGACCAATCCCACCTCTTCATGCAGAACCTTTGACCAATCCCACCTCTTCATGCAGAACATTTGACCAATCCCACCTCTTCCTGTAGAACCTTTGACCAATCCCACCTCTTCCTGTAGAACCTTTGACCAATCCCACCTCTTCCTGTAGAACCTTTGACCAATCCCACCTCTTCATGTAGAACCTTGACCAATCCCACCTCTTCCTGTAGAACCTTTGACCAATCCCACCTCTTCATGTAGAACCTTGACCAATCCCACCTCTTCCTGTAGAACATTTGACCAATCCCACCTCTTCCTGTAGAACCTTTGACAAATCCCACCTCTTCATGCAGAACATTTGACCAATCCCACCTCTTCCTGTAGAACCTTTGACAAATCCCACCTCTTCCTGTAGAACCTTTGACCAATCCCACCTCTTCCTGTTGAACCTTTGACCAATCCCACCTCTTCATGTAGAACCTTGACCAATCCCACCTCTTCCTGTAGAACATTTGACAAATCCCACCTCTTCATGCAGAACCTTTTGACCAATCCCACCTCTTCCTGTAGAACATTTGACCAATCCCACCTCTTCATGCAGTATCTTTGACCAATCTCACCTCCTTACGCCGTATCTTTGACCAATCCCAGCCACTCTTGAAGACACATGACATGATTCTGTCTGCATGTTCTCTTGACCAGTCCCACAGAAAAGCTTACAAATCATGTCTGACAATCCAGAAGGTAACAAATCTATATAAACGAAAGGGAAAAGCACACGAACATGAATACGTAGACCAGTAAAAACACATCTATAAGTAAATGTAGAAATGTCACACCCATTCTAATCACAGTGCATCGCAGTGCTCTAGCCTTGTGGTACCTTATCTCTTTTTAAAAGGATTTGGATATTTCCCACGGTGTGATTAAGAAAAGAAAAGCCACATCCTTTTGTTGCTGAAAGCTGAAGATAACACCCGAGATTAGAGCTGCGAAAGCCATTTTTGTGATTTTACCTAAAACATTTATTGAGCTTGTTGCACCACAGGAAGTATAAATATCAGAAATGGTTTGTGAGTCATGCGCTAACCACAGACACCACGGTGATAGTCACACACTGCCCTCACATGTTTCAAATAAAATAAACATCTGCGCTTGAATTACACCTGATTTTATCATCGGTAACCAGATATTTTAATGCTCGTAAACGGACCGGTGGAACAATGTTGATATGATTTTGAGTCCCATGGAGCTCCGTTGATCCTGATGAGAAAAAAATAACCCCAAGACCACAAGATCTCAAGTTGGATTTAATTTAGATTGTCATTTGTTTTTTTCCATAAATATATTAAACCATGTACTTGTGGCGAAGTTGTGGCCTAATTGTTAGAGAGTTTGACTCCTAACCCTAAGGTTGTGGGTTCGAGTCTCAAGCCGGCAATACCAGGACCGAGGTGCCCTTGAGCAAGGCCCCGAACCCCCCCAAATGCTCCGCGGGTGCCGCAGCATAAATGGCTGCCCACTGCTCAAGGGTGTGTGTTCAAGGTGTGTGTGTGTGTGTGTGTGTGTGTGTGTGTGTGTGTGTGTGTGTGTGTGTGTGTGTGTGTGTGTGCGCATTTTGGATGGGTTAAACGCAGAGAACGAATTCTGAGTACTGTTCACCGTACTTAGCCGCATGTCACGTCACTCATACACTCACTGTCCACTTTATATGTCAGAGTGAAGAAAAAGTCTGATCTCTGTAACGTTAACCGTGGAACGGTTGTCTGAGTATTTCAGAAACTGCTGAACTCCTGGAATTTTTACACACACAAGTTTGTGGAGTTTACACACGATGGTGTGAGGAACAAAAGCTTTGTGAGTAAGTGACAACTGTGTAAGTGGAAACAACCTGTTGATAAGAGACATCAGAGAAAACGGCCAGCATGTCAGATAGTGGAGCTGGCAGGAAGCGTCTAGTAACACGGTGTCTGCAACCACGATGGGCAGGAAAACATCCCAGAACACATAAGACAGATCTGTGTCCTACAACAGCTGAAGATCACGTCAGGTTCCGATCTGTTCTCTAATGTCTCTTATCAACAAGGTGTTTCCACTTTCAAGATTAGTCCTTAATCTAGTCCCACAAACTCCACCCCTACCCCCACCCCTACAGAATTCCTCACAATAATTCAGATGCTGGGGGCACGGTGGCTTAGTGGTTAGCACGTTCGCCTCACACCTCCAGGGTTGGGGGTTCGATTCCCGCCTCCACCTTGTGTGTGTGGAGTTTGCATGTTCTCCCCGTGCCTCGAGGGTTTCCTCCGGGTACTCCGGTTTCCTCCCCGGGTCCAAAGTCATGCATGGTAGGTTGATTGGCATCTCTGGAAAATTGTCCGTAGTGTGTGAGTGTGAGTGAGTGAATGAGAGTGTGTGTGTGCCCTGCGATGGGTTGGCACTCCGTCCAGGGTGTATCCTGCCTTGATGCCCGATGACGCCTGAGATGACCCCCGTGACCCGAGGAAGTTCGGATAAACGGTAGGAAATGAATGAATTCAGACGCTCTGTATTTTCACATACTGTATTTATTTATTTCATCGTTCTGATTAAAGGTCACGATCGTCTGAAGGAACCAGGCTCCTGCTCCTGGACATCAGACGATCGTCCTACATACAATCTACATCTTAAAAAATAAAACACCGTTTTCACCCGGTCGCTCTCAGACAGCCACAGCTTTCACAGGGTTTGTGCAAACTGTGTTGTAAATCAATCAGACAACGCAAAGAGAAGCCAAATAAACTCTGTTTACGACAGTTTTATGATTGTTCCCTGAAACGTAACGAAGCAAAAGAACATCACAGTATTTTCCCCACATTTCAGAGCAGAGAGGAAGGCTAAGAGAAGGTCGCGCTGAATTAGTGACAGTTCAGCCGCTTAAATACGAAGAAACACAGGAAAATAAATCAGACTGGTGACGGGTTCCTCGAGTAGCTCGGTTCAGATCGTCGGCTGAGGCATTTCACTGCTCCAAAATGTGCAGAAGAGGCAAAAACAAGGCAAAACAAGACCACAGAAGGTCACACCAGAAGTCAAATCTCTCTAGTCCTAAATAAGTGAATGAAACTCGATCGTCTCAAACAGGATTTCGGTCCAGATTTGTAAAAGTAAAAAAAAAACAAAAAAACAAAAAGGAATTTATTGAACAATATAAAACATCGATGGAATATTTGAGATTAACATGTAAAATAACAACGACTATTTATTCCACACCGTTGTTTTGTTAGACGGTGAGCACAGTATTATTGTTAAAAAAAAAAAGACAAAACTAATAAGTCACCGGAGTTCTTTTCGTTTGTCGATCAATGCTTTTGGTTCAGTCTGTCCAATTAAATCTAACGGACCCGTTTCCCTACGTGACTGACTGTGGGCGGGGCAAAAGCTGACGCCACCCACGGGTGATTGGTCGAGACACTTAGAGGAGCTCGACGTAATTCGCCGGGAACATTCCGAAATGGCCGTCCGGAGCGTAGCCTCGCCACCATCCTTCGTCGATCATCTCGATGCCAGTGATTATGTCGTCTGGGTCGAAGGAGATCTCCGTGTTATCAGCTAAGCAAACACACACACACACACACACACACACACACACACACACACACACACACACCTCACCCATGAGTGCGTTATACAACAATTCAGAGTCTGTTTACTGTGATTATATGCAAATTGGCACATTTGAGTTAATCTTCTGCCTCATTTGCAAATGCAAATATAATACATCAGTTACTTATCCACATCTTAAACTCATCCATATG
This sequence comes from Tachysurus fulvidraco, assembly GCF_022655615.1. Taxonomy (NCBI): domain Eukaryota; kingdom Metazoa; phylum Chordata; class Actinopteri; order Siluriformes; family Bagridae; genus Tachysurus; species Tachysurus fulvidraco. The sequence goes on along the minus strand of NC_062531.1, from coordinate 25,309,180 downwards.
CACGAGTCTGTTATCCAGTGCTTACAGATGTGTTACAAAGGTGTAGAGTCAATACTCTGCAGTCATCTCTCTCTCTGTCTCTCTCTCTGTCTCTCTCTGTGTCTCTCTCTGTGTCTGTCTCTCTCTGTCTGTCTCTCTGTGTCTGTCTCTCTGTGTCTGTCTCTCTGTGTCTGTCTCTCTGTGTCTGTCTCTCTGTGTCTGTCTCTCTGTGTCTGTCTCTCTCTGTCTCTCTCTCTCTGTCTGTCTCTCTCTCTGTCTCTCTCTCTGTCTCTCTCTCTGTCTGTGTCTGTCTCTCTGTCTCTGTCTGTCTGTCTCTGTCTGTCTGTCTCTGTCTCTCTCTGTGTCTCTGTCTGTCTCTCTCTCCCTGTCTCTCTCTCCCTGTCTCTCTCTCCCTGTCTCTCTCTCCCTGTCTCTCTCTCCCTGTCTCTCTCTCCCTGTCTCTCTCCCTGTCTGTCTGTCTGTCTGTCTGTCTGTCTGTCTGTCTGTCTGTCTGTCTGTCTCTGTCTCACACACACACAGACAGACAGACACACACACAGACAGACAGACACACACAGATAGACACACACACACAGATAGACACACACACACAGATAGACACACACACACAGATAGACACACACTTCTGTGGTACTCACCTGCCTGGTAGTCATACAGCGCTCGAGCACAGGTACCACGATCACCGGAGTCTTCATACAGGTTCTGCTCCTCTTCCTGAACACACACATGTACAAACAGACGCAATAACACGAGTTTTGATTAAACAGAAATGCAAAAATATACGTGTGTGTGTGTGTGTGTGTGTGAGTGTGTGTGTGTGAGTGCACCTGCTGTGGGTCCTCATAAAGGTTTTCAGGCTCTGTTACTGGCTCATACTGCTGCGGTTCCACATGAGAGCTGCTCTGAACACTGACGACTTCTTCCACTTCTACAGAAGGAGAGAAACAGGAGCGTTAATAAACCTGTGCACTGCTGCTGATTGGCCACACGGTGGCACTTGTGTGCAGTTAAACAGAAACCAGAGTTTGAAAAGAGGACAGTCTTGAAAGGGTCATGGGAGGCTCTGTAAGCTTCTCTCTCTCTCTGTGTGTGTGTGTGTGCATGCGTGTGTGTGTGTGTGTGTGTCCCACCTTCGTACTCTGCTTCAGCTTCTGGTTCCTCATAATCAGTGTGAGACTCCACAACTCTGGTTTCTGCTCGTACACACACACACACACATGCATTAAACACACATATACACACACATGCTGATACACGCCGGTGTGATTTAATCAGACCCTCTGTTAGGTGTGAACTCGTCAAGTAAACACACTCGCACTTTAACGTGTACGCTAGACGTGAAGAAAACACTCGGCGCTGTAAGGTGCAATGTGATGATCGGGATCTCTGGGTGAAGGAGAGGCCAGGATTCGTTAGGGACCAACACAAGGCAGAAGGAAGAAAATGTCTGCTAGGCATGTGACGAAACAAAGGCAGGAGGAATTCTGACCGTTATGAACTCCAGTCTTCAGATCAATCCGACTTACTGATGGTCAAACCCGTCATCGTCACACGCCTAGCACTGGAGTGTGTATGGAGATGAAGGAGGAGGAGGAAGAAATGCAAGCAAAGCAGGAGAGAATCTCCACACAGGGCAAACACTGAACGCATCACAGCGGCGGTGTGTAGTGTGTTGAAATGTGTTGTGTGTGTGTAGATGTTTGTGGGAGGGGCATGGGGGTTGG
>NC_062531.1:25279956-25302456 GCF_022655615.1 Tachysurus fulvidraco | reverse complement strand
CACACACGTTTAACTATCGTTGGTGCTGTAGTGAAAGGTGTGTATTCTCCCTGCGCTGTGTCTCACCTCTGCTCGTCGATCTGAGAGGCTCTCTCTTTGGCCACCTTCTCCCTCTCCGCAGCCTCCTTGACCTCCCGAGCTTTCCTCTCCTTCTCCATCACCAGGCGCTCCTCCTCCATCTTCTTCTTCTCCTCCTGTCGGCGCTTCTCCTCATCTTTCTGAGAGAGAGCGAGAGCGCAAGAGAGAGAGAGAGAGAGAGACAAAGGTCCATGTACACAACACCACAGTCAAGAAGAAAGGATGTAGTTTAAAGCATCACTGAATGCAGAGGAGCTCAAATCCTTGCATTAGGAATCAAATGGAAACTTCAGGAAACACAGCGTCTTCATCTCTACACAACACGTATTTGTTTGTTTGTTTGTTTGTTTGTTTGTTTGTTTGTTGGTTCGTACCTCTGCCTGTGCCCAGAAGTTATCCTTGTTGGTTCTCTTGATTTCAGACATTGCGTTGGTCTTCTGATACACAGATCCCTGCAGGAACAAAACATTTTCAGCACTGACTCAAATACCACTGGCACAAATCCGGTCACGCATGCATCCGAGTCAACTCCATATATATTGGCACCCTTTAAGAGAAACCCGTAGGTATAATGATCTCTAAAATAAAGGCGTCGTGGGGTTTACGGCCAAGGAGTTTGGTTAGGAATAGAAAAGGAATGAAAGAGATAGAGAGAGATCTGTATAGAATAAATAATACACGAGACATTTGTCTCGCCCTACTTCACACGGTAGGACGGAGATTTCGGACCTCCGCTGAGACGAGGCTGACTCAGAGGATCCTGAGGCATCTAGAGATCTACCAGCTCCAGTTAGACTCTGCGTTACTAAAGAGGAGATGTGAACTCTTTTGCATCTATACAACATTTATCAGACTGTATATTTATAATCACACCCTCTGGTGTCACCCGTATGAGGATGAGGTTCCCCTTTGAGTCCGGTTCCTCTCAAGGTTCCTTCCTTTACCGTCTAAAGCACTATTCGGACGGGATTAGTTTTACGTGGGGACGTGGAGTAAGGCAATTTTACCTCAGGACGTCTGTAATATTAATTGGCCAATTCGCACTGGACAAGACATCTCAGTAAAACTAGCAGAAGTGGGAGGGGTAACTCGCTTTACACACCACAGTAACCTCCTCGTCGTCATGTGTGTATGACGTTGCTTCCTGTTATCACGTGCGCAAACAGACAACATGGCGCCTCCATGCTTGTAAAATGCGCCAAAAACTACTTTTAAACAGGAAATGACGGAATTTTACCGTACATATTTACAGCAGGTCTATTCGGACGAGATCAGTATTACCTGAGGTCATTTTTCCGGACCTTTTTACAGAAGGTAAAAGTCGCCGTAATCTTTACTGACATTGTCCGTAATGATTACCGAGATTTCACATTCGGACGGGACTAAAATCACCGAGAAGCTCTGGTAGTAATTACTTTACCCCCCACGTCCCCACGTAGAACTAATCCCGTCCGAATAGGGCTTAAGGGAGTTTTTCCTCCCCACAGTCACCCGAGTCACCTCAGACTTGCTCATTGGGGATAAATACAAACACGTGGACTAAATCCATCTAATATTAATCTTTAATTGTGTTCTCTACTAATTAATGGTGTTTGCAAAACAACATTATTACTATCCTGCATACTCTTCCGGACAAAACTTCGGCGCGTAACTTGTCCCGCAGCGTTTGTCCTAGACCCATGGATGAGGTGTCGAATTGACCGGCTCATTGAGGAGAGGTGTGCTATTACTTTTCTAAGCGATCCGAGTACCGGTACGGTTTAAATCGGTGTACCGACTGGCCTTCCGGTTGTAGGTTGTGCCGCAGCCCCGCCCCCAAAATATTCAAAATCAAAAAAATTTTTACAACATGGACATGTGACCTATCAAAAAACTCCGAACAATGAGGGGAACTCCCTCACGTGTAATTTGATGAAGTCACGTGACGTCACGTGAAAATCAAAATTTAGCACAACATGGACATGTGACATATCAAAACGCTCAGCACGATGAGAGGAACTTGCTCGTGCAAGCACAATTCACATTTTCTTCAGGAAATGTACAGTATGTTCTAGTCTTTATTCATTCATTCATTCATTCATTTTCTACCGCTTATCCGAACTTCTCGGGTCACGGGGAGCCTGTGTCTATCTCAGGCGGCATCGGGCATCGAAGCAGGATACACCCTGGACGGAGTGCCAACCCATCACAGGGCACACACACACTCTCATTCACTCACACACTCACACTACGGACAATTTCCCAGAGATGCCGATCAACCTACCATGCATGTCTTTGGACCGGGGGAGGAAACCGGAGTACCCGGAGGAAACCCCCGAGGCACGGGGAGAACATGCAAACTACACACACACGAGGCGGAGGTGGGAATTCGAACCCCCGACCCTGGAGGTGTGAGGCGAACGTGCTAACCGCTAAGCCACCGCGCCCCCCTCTAGTCATTATATTATTCTTTATTTTGTTCTATGTTTACGTTCCGTAAAGCCGCTTTGAGACGACGTCGATTGTAAAAAGCGCCGTACAAATAAACTCGAATTGAACAGACATTTTTCTCTCTTACTGTAGTTCTCTCTTTATCTTCTTCTTCTCCTCCTTCCCAAATTACCGTCTGTTTGCTCAGAGTCAAGTCTGGAATTTATTTCCCATGCCAGATGCTCATTAACGCCGTTGGAAAGGTTTAACAGTGTGACAGAATGAAGGACAAACAGCGAAACCGTCAGTTCCACATTCCTCATCTTTACTAAACTCGTCCCTAATCCTGAAACTCGGCAGGAAGTCAGGAGGGAAGAAGAGTCGAGCTGGAACGGCGACGAGACGTAGCGGTTTATCCTCACAACCTTTTTCACTTCTTCTCAGGAGGATTATTTTATACGTTTAATTTCCGCTGCAACTGTTTTTTTCTTTCCAGCTTTCGTATTCGGGAGAATTTAAACGACTTTTACTGAAAGCTGGATGAACTGAAACACAGCTGTGGGGAAGGAAAGTCAACATCTGTATATATAATAAATAGTAGAACATGTAGAACTCCTTCCAACGTGCTGACGTTCCTTCGTAAGTCACAGTAATGACTTTAATGACCACAGCATGGCATCAGAATGAGCAAATAATCCTCAGCCTTTTATTTGCACAGTTATAGTTATAGGTTCCTACTGGAGGTCAAAATGCAGGAGCTGGCGTGTGACGTGGGGATAGAGAGAGAAAGTGTGTGTGTGTGTGTGTGTGTGTGTGTGTGTGTGTGTGGTGGAGGTAAAATGTAGCGGATGTGAGTGGGAGAGAAGGAAAGTGTGTGTGTGGTGTGTGTGGGTGTTGTGGGTGCGGAGGAGGAGAGTTTCGAGTTAGGGAAAGCAGAATTCATAGCAGAGAAGTCCGAGAGAGAGAAAGAGAACAGAGAGAGAGAGAGACAGAGATGAGAGATAGAGACAGAGAGAGAGAGAAGGAGATGAGAAGGTTGTGTGGAGAGAGAGAGAAGCGAGACGAGAGAGAGAGAGAGATAGAGAGAGAGAGAGAGAGAGAGAGAGAGAGAGAGAGAGAGAGAGAGAGAAGGTGTGTGTGTGTGAGAGAGAGAGAGAGAGAGAGAGAGACAGACAGTCAGAGGGGGAGAGAGAAGGTTTGTGTGTGAGAGAGGGAGAGACAGAGAGAGAGAGAGAAGGTTTGAGAGAGAGAGAGATATATACAGAGAGAGAGAGAGAGAGAGATTGTTTGAGAGAGCGAGAGAGAGAAGGTGTGTGTGTGTGATGAGTGTGTGTGTGTGAGAGAGAGAGAGAGAGAGGGAGACAGAGGGAGGGTGAGAGAGAGAAGGTTTGTGTCTGAGAAAGAGAAGGTTTGTGAGGGAGAGAAAGAGAGAGAGAGAGAGAGGACGAGAAGATTTGTGTGAGGGAGAGAGAGAGAGAGAGAGAGAGAGAGAGAGAGAGAGAGAGAGAGAAGGTTTGTGTCTGAGAAAGAGAAGATTTGTGTGAGGAAGAGAGAGAGAGGGAGAGAGAGAGAGAGAGAGAGAGAGAGAGAGAGAGAGAGAGAGAGAGAGAGAAGGTTTGTGTCTGAGAAAGAGAAGATTTGTGTGAGGGAGAGAGAGAGAGAGAGAGAGAGAGAGAGAGAGAGAGAGAGAGAGAGAGACTCACCACAGGGCCCTGAGGTCCTGTGTCCCTGAAGCGGTTGGGCTCTTTGTGGAAACTGTAATTGGCTCCTGAAGCCTTGGCAACTTTCTGCATGATGGATTCAGGTTCCACGTCCTCCTCTGCACGAGCATTTATAGTCACGTGTGCTCCCTAAACACACACACACACACACACACACACACACACACACACACACACACACACACACACACACACAGTTTATAAGCCTGCTAACGTGGTTCCTTGGCCTTCACCAGGTCTGATCTGTGCACTGTTGAGACCAGACTGGATGTGAACACCTGAGCAGCTTCAGCAGAGTCTCAGCAATAAGAAGAGATCGAGTCTACAGAGAACTGGAGATGATCTCTTCTCATCAGCAGAAGATCAGCATGAACTCAGGATCTGGAGGTGTGATGCGCTTCGTTCTTAATTAACTAACTAAATACGCAGAAAGCGGCGCGTTTTATCAGCCTCCGTTTTTATCCCAGAACATCCTGTTTAAACATCTTGTTTATGTTCTTAGCGAGGACCGAGTCACCAAAACCGACACGAGGGCTGCTAAGGAGATCAGACTCGAGTCAGACGACTACTCGTTAGCACACGGATCCATCTGTACAGAGAGGAGAGTCACCTTCAGGAAATTCGCTATGGAGCTAACGTGGTTGGCACACAGTCCTTTCCTGGCATCTTTCACTCCCTCGCCAGTCTGTAAACAAACAAACAAACAAACAAACAAACAAACATGCTGTTAAAGAACCACAGGAAGTAATGTGCACCTTCTGTAACAGAGAAACACTCACCCAGTTGATCAGGACGTATTTGGGGAGACCGGAGTTGGGGTCTTTCACCCGGCAGAACGCGTACATCACCTTCCCGCTGTTCAACTCCTCCACCAGCTCCTCCAGACCTTCCTCTGAACACACACACACACACACACACACACACACATAGACAGAGACAGACGGACATAAACAGAGAGACAGACAGACAGAGAGAGATAAAGACTTATGCCATCTAGTTTCCCTGACAGTCTCACCGTCTCTCGGGTGCCTCATTTTAAGCTAAACTGCCTTTCTGATTTGGAGTCGATTTGCCGAATCAGAGTCTGATTTTGACTGGAATCGCTGGTTTTGAGTCGGATCGCTGATTCGAGTCGCATCGTTACATTCTGAGTCGGATCGCCGATACGAGTCGCATCGTTACATTCTGAGTCGGATCGCCGATACAAGTTGCGTCATAACATTCTGAGTCGGTTCGCCGATACGAGTCGCATCGTTACATTCTGAGTCAGATCGCTGATTCCGAGTCGTTTTGTTGATTATGAATCGAATCGCTGATGTTGAGCAGAATCACTCATGTTCGGTTTACTGACACAAACTAAAGCTCAATAAAGTCTGGTGTGAACGTTCGTCTGTCTCGACTCGCTCGCTCGCTCGCTAGCTTATAAGCTTCTTAACCTTTAACCGCTGGTTCTGCACAAACACCACGTAAATTATGTGGTCCACCTAAAAAAGTCTCTCAGACTGCATGTAGAAATAATTCAAAGGTATTTATAATAGTGTGGTTACAGGGTGCGTTTATTTATGAGCAAAAACACTCACCTCCTTTACTGACCAGCCGGATATCATTGGTGTTTCCTTCGTAGGTGAACAAGGCCCTGGAAGACGAGCAGAACTCGGTTAGCAATCTGATCTGATCTGATCTAACACAATGCAGAACGGAAATGTCTCTCATAAAGAAAGTCTGATGGTTAAACGGTGGTGAAATGGAGACGCGCGAGTGTCTGACGCGCGAGATCAGAACTTTAGCGTGTGTTCTGTTCATCGTTAGCAGCTGAGGTGCTACGTAACTATGTAACTACGTAACTACGTAACCGGTGAGCTAGAGCTAAATATCAAAAACACAAAAGGAAGAAATTTAAAAACAACCTCAATATGATGTATTTCTAAATATTTACTAATTACATATGCAAATGAAGTCAATTACGGAGTCAGTCGCGATCGGTTATGAGGCTCCGCCCCTTTGAGAATCCTTTGAAGATTCCACACATCTGGGCGGGACGAGCAAATCGTGCGCGGTCTCATGAAAATATCTGGGATTATTTTTCTATGCAAAACATGTAGTTCACAGCAGGTATAATTCAACCAATAGCGTTGTTGGTCAACTTAGCCCCGCCCACAGCCCCGCACGTTTTGGTGCTACTTAAGAACCACTTTTCCTGGATCAGAGCCGGTGCTTTGGGTGTCGAAAAAGAAAGAACCGGTTCTAAATTAGGCTCCGAACCTGCACTCAAACTGCCTCGGAGCAAAAGGGGCATTGGGCATGCAGGAAGTCATGTCACATCCACTTCCTGCATGGAACTTGTAGGATGTTTTGCCCAGCCTGACTGACACCGAGTTCACACACCGAAGTGTTTTGTTTAGGAGAAGTTATGTAGCCTGTTCTAAAAACTGACTCAAACACTGTCATTAAAGTCAGACTCGAGTCATCCTGCCGACTCGGCGGATTTCCACATGGGTCTAGAATGTCCCATCATGCACCCTTTGGTATGCAAATGCCGGGTTTTCTTCCATCGAAAGCAATCCCGACCGGGCTGTTTGTCAGAGAACGATACGGACGCCGAGACGTTTAAACCGGTTGAGCCGAGGTGAGGTAAGCCGAGACCCGAGACACAGACTCGTCTCTGCAGTTTTTACGCTCTGAAGAATCTTTACAATAGATAGCAACAAGCGAATGAGCATGAAACAAACAGAAGGTGGAAAAAAAAAAAAGATCCCAAACGAAATTAAAATTTGTTCCTTTTACACACTGAAGCGAGGAAGTTGGTGTTTTCTCTGCTTACTCAGCGGCCGCGACGGAAAAGTACAGACGTGGCCAGACTCAGTACCGTGTGGTGTAACAAAAAAATAATAAAGCCATAAAATGTTTCCGTGGCGTATTAAACGTGACGCCGATTACTCAAATCTGATTGGTTACAGTTTTAACTTAACAAACAGAAATATCTAAGGGACAGAAGAAAAAAAAGGAAAGAACTACCATTTGAGGAAGGAGTTTGTCTTCAGTATCAGTAGCGATCTGACACGTTATTTTTGCGCGCTGAGGAGTTCGCGGTTTATGGTTTCTCGGTCACGTGACCGTCTACACTTTTTTGTCTCGTTTAATGTAAAATAAAACGTATTAAATCTTATTAAAATGGAACTCCGAGCGGATAAAAAGTATCACGCGACGTTCGTTAAAAAACGTCACCGACGTCGCGACAACTCGCGGGCGTTTTCGTGAACGTAAATGAGCTGTTGCTATGGAAACAACAGCATTTCAGCATGGATGTGATCGACCCTCGTTGTTAAAAAGAGAACTCGTCGACGCGCTCTTCTTCCCGATCACCATCCAGAACTCAGCAGCAGATCGTTTACGGTTTCTGACTACGTTTTTATCCGGCGATTTCTGCTGGACGAATAAACACACGTTCTGACAGAAAACGCCTGACATCACATTTCCACATCGTCCCCCTGCTGTGTGACTCTTTTGTTCATTGTTTCTTTGTTTCTTTCTCTCTCACAGTGTTTCTCGGTCTCACTCACTGTCTCTCTCCAAATCGTCTCTTTACACGTCTGTCTCTTTTTATCCGTCTCTCTTTTGTGCTTCGTGTTTACAGAACGCACCGGATGACAGATTTCTATTTACTTATTCATTTATTGATGTTTCCTGAGAAGAAAGTCACAGTTCTGTCCTGTCCTGGTCTTGGTCCTGAGCACAGAGGCGTCATGTCCCTGTGAGAGGACGGCGGTGTAATTAAACGTCTCGCTTCTAATTACTTTTCTTTTCTAGGCCACACAGGAAGTCGTTCTCGTAACAGCCAAAAAAAAAAAAGTTTTACTTCCTTGTTACCTAATATGCACTGTAGCTTATATTAAGAGTTGCTGTACAGGACGTGCATGTGCACACGCACACACACACACACACACACACACACACACACACACACACACACACACACACTTACACTTACACTTACACTTACGGGCTTGGCCAAAGAGGAAGTTAGAGTCAGATAGATAGATAACCAAAAATGGCAGCCGTTTCATCTCTGAACTTCTTTGAGAGCGTTTTGTCCGAGGCTGCAAGTCACTGCCTTATTTCTAGTTTGTCGATCACGATCACGTAAAGCTTCGCAAAACGAGTCTGAGATATTGTGGGGTTTTTCCTGTCAGCGTGCGTCGTTCGATTTCAGTCGCCGCTAACGGACACGTATTCGAGTACGGAGCAGGCCGTCCTCCTCGTAGCAGAGCTCAGACGTCATTGTTGTCACACGGACGCTAAAGTTACACGAGGTTTCGATATCACGCTAATCTCTGCCGCTTCGGTTTATTTAACATTCTTACGCTTCACAAGTCTTTCTTTTTCACTTTCTTTCGTTTTTGTTAACAGTTCTTCTGTTCCATCGCTGATGTGACGTGACGTGACTCGACTCGACTACTGACGTGTAGTGCTTGGACCCCACGTGTTAGAATCTGATTCTGTGGCCTGTAATTTCCATTGAAATAATATTAGATTACAAGCTGCCTTTACTCAGGGCCTATAGTTCATTAGGTTTAACTGCCGCCTTAAATTCTGCCTTTAATCTCGGTCTTAAGTCACTGTTTTTAATGATGATTGTCCCTGCCGCTAGTGTCTGATGTTAATCCCTGCCTTAAGTGTCCATCTTTAGTCTCTGCCTTTAATCCCTGCCTTGAGTCCCTGCCTTTAAAATTAGATGCTGCCTTGAGTCCCTACCATTAGTCTCTGCCTTGAGTACCTGGCTTGAGTCCCTGCCTTTAAAAGTAGATGCTGCCTTTAATCCCTGCCTTGAGTCCCTGCCTTTAAAAGTATATGCTGCCTTTAATCCCTACCTTGAGTCTCCACTTTTATTCCCTGCCTTTAAAATTAGATGCTGCCTTTAATCCCTGCCTTGAGTCTCTGCCTTTAGTGTCTGCCTTGAGTCCCTGCCTTGAGTCTCCACTTTTATTCCCTGCCTTTAAAATTAGCTGCTGCCTTGAGTCCCTACCTTGAGTCCCTGCCTTTAAAAGAAGATGCTGCCTTTAATCCCTACCTTGAGTTTCCACTTTTATTCCCTGCCTTTAAAATTAGATGCTGCCTTTAATCCCTGCCTTGAGTCTCTGCCTTTAGTGTCTGTCTTGAGTCCCTACCTTGAGTCTCCACTTTTATTCCCTGCCTTTAAAATTAGCTGCTGCCTTTAATAGTTGTATCTATTCACTGACTTTAGTCTCTGCCTTTAGTTGCTACGATTTAGTTCATAATTTTACTCGCTGCCTTTCTCAAAAAGAAGTCAAAGCAATGTTGTATTTTGGCTCTGCATCTTTCTGTAATGTGCCTGCCATGTTATGAGTATCTGATGAGACCAGGTACAGAGGTGTGTGTGTATACACAGGCTGTTCATCTGCTCTTCTACAATCCAGCGGTGAGGAGGAGCTCATTAACGTGCCAACAGAAAGTGTAGATGTGATATAAAGAGCCGTAAAGCTTCATGTGTGTTTGGTTAAAGAGGTCGCTACAAATCAACAGCAATGCCTCTAGATTAAGTAAACCATAGTAAACAGGATGCTTCGTTCACGAGCACATGGAAATGCAGTCAGCTGTGATTCTGGAGAAGAACGTGAGTCACATCCATCCTGCTGGAGCTCAAGCTGCCTTCACCTTCCTGCTGCAGACATCTTCAAATCATCTCCTCTTTACTTCATACCAGTGTGAGATTTACTTATAACAAGCAAAGCCTCGAAAACAGCAAACAAGCAAACACGAGCTAAGATCTCCATTAGGAAACTCCAGGAAACACCATCAAACACCAGACACACCATCAAACACCAGGAAACATCAGACACACCATCAAACACCAGACACACCATCAAACACCAGGAAACACCAGACACACCATCAAACACCAGGAAACACCATCAAACACCAGGAAACATGAGACACACCATCAAACACCAGACACACCATCAAACACCAGACACACCATCAAACACCAGGAAACACCATCAAACACCAGGAAACATCAGACACACCATCAAACACCAGGAAACACCAGACACACCATCAAACACCAGACACACCATCAAACACCAGACACACCATCAAACACCAGACACACCATCAAACACCAGGAAACAACATCAAACACCAGGAAACACCAGACACACCATCAAACACCAGACACACCATCAAACACCAGACACACCATCAAACACCAGAAACACCATCAAACACCAGGAAACATCAGACACACCATCAAACACCAGGAAACACCAGACACACCATCAAACACCAGACACACCATCAAACACCAGACACACCATCAAACACCAGAAACACCATCAAACACCAGAAACACCATCAAACACCAGAAACACCATCAAACACCAGGAAACAACATCAAACACCAGGAAACAACATCAAACATCAGACACACCATCAAACACCAGGAAACAACATCAAACACCAGACACACCATCAAACACCAGATACACCATCAAACACCAGATACACCATCAAACACCAGATACACCATCAAACCATCAAACACGAGACACACCATCAAACACCAGGAAACATCAAACACATCAGGAAACATCAGAAACATCAGACACAGCAGGAAACATCAGACACATCAGACACAGCAGGAAACATCAGACACATCAGACACAGCAGGAAACATCAGACACATCAGACACAGCAGGAAACATCAGACTGTCCATTACAGCTAGCTTTATAACGCAGCTATGACGCGTCCTAACGCTCCGTTACTCACCAGTTAGTCTGGGACTTCTCATCCACCACCTCTTTATAGGCGGCTGTGAGCGCCGGGCCGTTTTTACTCAAGTTTACGGCCATTATAAAGTAAATAAAACCCGAGCTTCAACACACAGCACAGTCAAACACGGCCAGATACGCCACGCCTACCGGAAGAACTGGCGTTTGCGTCGTCACGCACGCCAACGTCGGATTACACGCGCTCGACGTTTTATAGACTTCCGCATTTAATACTGACCATTTTTACTAATAATAACATGATATTAATCACCGTTAGTTTTGTTTTATTTATGTTCTTATTCTGAGTCCGAAATTAAAATTAGAAATTAAAAATGAAAAAATTATGAAAAAAAGACCACGTTTACAATCTAAAATTAAATCTAAAATAAATCTAAATTAAATCTAAACTATATCTAAATTAAATCTAAACTATATCTAAATTTAATTTTAAAAACGGAAAACACGAATTAATCAAATTACAAAAATGTAATAAAACTTCACAATTGCTAAAAAAAGAATAAAACGAATAAACCAATAAACCAAAAAACTGTACAAAAATTTATTTAAGATAAAAATAAAATTAAATAAGCGAATAAAAAAAATCTTTAAAAAAAATCTGTTGTTTTTTATCGGTAAAAATCTACCTTCGGTAAAATAAATTATAATTTTTTTGTTTATTTATTCTAAGCCCCGCCTTTCACCGAGAAGCCTCGCTGTGATTGGTTTAATCTTAAGATATACATATGTCTGTGGTTAAAGCGGTAAATGGCGCCGCCTCGTGGCCATAAAAATGCATTTCTTAAGTAAACTTGTTTCAACCCTACAAGAGAAGAGCGTATTAATATGACCGAAATATAAATATTTAACGTTTAAATTACAGATTTCATATGCACACGAGTCAAATGTAAAAAATTAGCATTTATTTTCACTTTCAGGGATTATAGTAATACACCACTGTTATTCATGGACTTGACTTGTGTTTGCTAGCTAAAACTAGCAGGAAGCTAATGTTAGCCTCACTGAGCACCTACTCATCACAACAAATTAGCCAGAGAAAGAGGGAAAAAAAAGATTTGCAATAGTCTAAAAAAGCTTTATCGCAAATCTAAGAAAGGTCTCATAATCCGTACATATGGAATAATCACACACCGGGAGAAAGTCTAAAACCTTTATTCACTAATGTCAACACTTCTGAGGATCGTTTCAGCAGTTCCAAGAGCTAGAGGAGATCGTCGCTCCGGTTAAAACGAGTGTTCAGAACAAAACACTTAGCCGGGAGCGGTTAGCACGGCTCAGTGTGTGCGTCTGTCTCTGCAGAGGGCAAAAGAAAAACGTGTTACAGTACAGTTCTGGTGGAAATACAGTGATGGTTAAGGCTAGATTTGACTGATGATGATGATGATGATGATGATGATGAGCGCATAGAGAAGAAGATCCCTGATATGCTTGTATGAAGAGTGCAAAGCATGTCTGTACTGATCCGCTGTTTTGAGGTCCGAAGCCCAATCGGAGAGGAACACGTCACGTCACGACTGACTGTAACGGATATTTCGATGACAAATAAATACATCAATAAATAAACAAACACAACTGCAACAAACTATAAAACCAAGACAAAGTACAGTCTGGGAACAGAACAAAAATCCAGGCTCATTAAGTGGGGAAAAAACAAACAAAAAAGCAGCAAACAATCCTGACAGAAACAGCGTTTAGATACATTCAGAAAAAAAAACGTACAACGTGTTCAGTCAAAAGACACACGATTAGAAAACAAACAGAATTCAGTCTTGATGTCGACTATGTGAGGAAAAGTTTGTGCACCCGACCAATCACGTTCAGATCCGTCCCAGATTGACTCTCCCTTTCCCAAGCTTCCCTTTTCTGAAGGATTCCCACTAGATGCTGGAGCATGGCTGTGGGATCGGTGCTCATTCATTCATTCATTCATATACAAGAGCATTAATGAGATTATACACTGATGTTGGGATGTTTAGGAGACTCCAGTTCCAGTTCATTCCACAAGGTGTTCAGTGGGGTTGAGTCAGAGTCAGAGCTCCGTGCAGGACGCTCGAGTTCTTCCACTCTAACCTTCACCTCCACACCATTTCTTTATGGAGCTCATGATCATCATGGTAAAACAGGTCAGAGTTCAAATGAAGCCGAGTCATAACGTGAGCGTGTACAGAGAGATGCCTCGGAGACGGACGTACGTGTGTAAAGGTCGGAGGTGCACATACTTTTGTTTATTAGTGTTAATGAACGCATTAAAAAAAACAAAAAGTTTACATAAAGGCCCTCGTCAGAGGACGATACGACACGGCTCAGACGAGGAAACGACTGAGGGTCAGTGCAGGATGATCACAAATCCAGTCTGTTATGGTGATGTACAAACCGACAGGTGGACATACAGCATGTAGTGTTCGACGGAATACAGAAGGTGGCACAATCTGGCACCAGGATTGGCACAAAACTTAGGGAAACAATGATCTCCCAAATCTACTGAAAATTGGAGAAAACACTCTTATTAATGCGATTGGTCACATCATTAATATTCAAACCTTGAAATGAGAAACATGTCTTCAGAAGATTTTTTTGCCACAAGACACGTTTTAGTTGGGTATTTTGTGCGTGATGTTTTATTAGGTTTTTTTCCCCCCGATTCCCCAAATTAAACTCGGGCAATATTCGTAGGAGCTTGTGGTTGTTCAAAACGAGCACGGATTTACCTCAGACTGGGGCTGAGACGTGGCACGTGACGCGTTTGGCCCTGTGATGCTTCAAAACTACCAAAACCAATTATTTTGCACATGAACAATTCAAGGTCTAGTGTTTGAGGTAACAGACGATCATAAGGACGACGTGTTTTTATCCCAAACCACCAGAGACATCAAGTCAGTGGCTCGGGTTGTGAGCAGAAAAAAAACAAAAAGCACAAACTAAGTTTGGCATAAAAAAAAAACCCCAACGATATTCCAGTTCCAGGATTTGATGATGAGGGGTTAAAAAACAACACCACACCAACCAACAGACACCTGGATATGTTTACTACATCAGCTACAGTCACTGAGCGAAGCTGATTGGCTAATCTAGTCTACGGTAGAGATGACTGATGGATCGACGTTCTCCAAACCGACGGACGTCGTTCAGAGAGAGTGCGAGAAGTCGTTAAAAAAAAAAAAAAGATGGATTTAAATTAAACTGATTTGTGGGGAAATATGAACAACCGTACTTCAGCTAACCACAAAAGAGTAACGAAGAAAAAAGATCGTTTTTAAGGCGACATGTTGTCGCCGTTTCTCGCTAAACAGGTTTTTCGAAGGCAGCACGTTTATTTTTTCTCCCTAGATTCCGAAGATTAAAACCCTACGTTCAGACTAGCACGCGGTACGTCACGCGTGTCTTTCGTCAACATCTGGTTGCTTAGCTTTGAATTAGCTACGTTGACAGATTAGCTAAGCATGCTAACGACACAGTTGAAGAGGCACCGACGATCTCTGCCGCGTCCTTGCAAACCGTTTTTTCTCCCATATTTTGTAGGTGACTAAACATTCAATTTAAAGGGACAGGGAAGGTATCAAACGTCAGAGTAGACGTCCTACGTTCCCCGGATCGGACTGATGAAATCAATCTGTCGCTTGGCTCGGTGTTCAAAGCAACAGATTAACGAGAGACTAGTTTTTGGGGCTAAACCCGGAAACCTGGAGGACACTTCAGATGAACCTCAGGGTTAATAAGTGTTTAAAAACCAACAGACAGGAAACAGATCCGAGTCCAGACCTTGCGTGTACCGCTTGCACTTCGATCATTACATCTACACCTCCATGTGTCACTACGCTAGTATGTTACGGCAGCCGCTATTCGTTACTAAAAGTTTGCGCTCTGGAAAAAAAGGTGATAAAAGGTGGAGTTGGCTTGTATTTGTATGTTCACAGTCCTGCTTCAGCTTCAGCTCTGAAAGGTGCCAAGTTTCACACACAGACCTACGAACGAATTCGGCTTCGTTTGTCTCTGCCCCTTAACCCCCACCCCCCACCCACCCAAATAAGAGACGACACTCGGCTAAACGTATACCGCACTAACATGCATATAGAGTCTGCGTGAGGTGATGAACGAGAGAGGATGAAGACGTGGCCTGGTTGTACAAGTGTCCATAACCCTACAGACCGAGTCACGTCCTTCATGCACATGTGACACAAACACGGACTTATTTGTTCCAGTTTAATCCGTTTGTCTGAAATCAAAACCTTCACTTTCCGGAAGATTTACACATGATTAATGAATTCAAATCACAGAGCGTGTTTACACGCACACCAACAGTGCCATATGGTATCCGCCCTCTTCCGCACACCTAACCTCAGACACCCAGGATTGGCCAGTGTCACCATGATTGACAGAGGAAGCCCCTCCCACCGGAGAGCGCGGACAAGTCTCGACGCAAGGGCCCTTACTAAGAGAAATCCGTGACTAATTTCTGAGATTATTTCTCAGATTATTCAGCACACGTAGACCGTCGATGTGAGATTTTCCGTAGATCCGCGGCCGACGTTATTCAAACCGTATGTTATTTTGTATTATTAGAATTATTTAGATAAGTGAATTATTTAGATATTGTAATTACAGTATTTATTGGTATTTTATTTGTAACTACTCCAAAATTGTTATTACCACTAAAACTAGGGACTTAACAGAAAACACTCCATCCTACATAAAAAAAAAAAAATGATAAAAAACAATATATCATTAAAAATGTGACAGTTTTTTTCTTTAGCGTTTGTTTTTTCTGCTCCAAGTTACGATAAAACCTACAGACGGGAAACGTTTCCTTGAGCTGCATGTAAACACGCTGCCGGAAATTTGATTCGTCTCCTTTTTCCCTATTAACAGGTTTTATCCACATTATCACACGTATTAATCGTGATTGAACGTGATCCTCTGGAATAAACCAGATGTGCTCGCGTACACCAGAGTCCCAGCTTCTCGATTACAGACGTACCGCTCGGTTATTTCTAAACATTCGATAAACAGGATAACGAAGAGGAGGTCCGGCCTGAAGCGGAACCGCTTGTGTTAATACTGTAACGGGTTATGAAGCGTACCGTGCCCCTGAGTGTAAACTGTTAGGAACTTTAAAAAAAAAAAAAAAAAACGAAATAAAAACACACACACACACACAAGCACGCATGCGCGCAATATGTACAGAAGAAAACACCCCGGAGACGGCGTGCACGTGAGCGAAGGAGTTCTGCCTGCATCTCCAGGTGTTCTGCCATCCAAGACACTGAGAAAACACTCCGAAACAAAACGTCCCCAAAGTAATAGTTAGAAAAGTCTAATTTCCCGGGTTTGTGGTCGTCCCGAGTGGTTGTGGACTGTGCGTGTTTCTGTGCA
This sequence comes from Tachysurus fulvidraco, assembly GCF_022655615.1. Classification (NCBI taxonomy): domain Eukaryota; kingdom Metazoa; phylum Chordata; class Actinopteri; order Siluriformes; family Bagridae; genus Tachysurus; species Tachysurus fulvidraco. The sequence goes on along the minus strand of NC_062531.1, from coordinate 25,286,071 downwards.
CGGCTCTGAGTACCGGCGCACAGCCGGCGTGCGGTGGTGTCCTCGGGTCTCTCTGTTTCCTCACAACCAAAGCGTCGGTGTTCATCCACATCACTCTCTCTCTCTCTCTCGCTCATTCTCCTCGAGTTTAAAAAAAGTTAAAACAGGTTCCTCTGTGCGTTTGCTTGCGGCGCCGGGTTTGTCAGATGTACGCGCTCCTTTCACATGGCGTACTTTTGCGTCCATTCTCTCGCTAGTCTGTTGTACCTGAAGGAAGAGGAAACAAGAAGAAAACATTCAAGGACATTAGAGACAGTGGAGTTACTGCTACAACCGGAGAGTGGTAAGAAATTAACTCCTGTGATTTATTGCACATAAATTTGCCAGCGATTATTATCAGTGGCAAGTCCACAATAGGAGGAGTAACCTGTTGCTATAGTAACGATAGCGTTGCGTCTGGTGTCGGGAATCTGTGGATGTGTCTTATGTGACGTATTTAAACGCTTTCGCTGTGGTGTAAATGTGGAACCTGTCTCACTTTTCTCTGTCGGCTTTGTACGTGTGCGCGATCTCGGGCACTAGAGGGTCATCGGGGTTCGGGTCACACAACAGGGAACATATGGAGAGCAGAACTGCAGAGAAAGGAGCAACGTTAATTACATCACGTTTGTAGAATACATCAAATCCTCAAATGTCCAAAGTATGAGTTTTCTTTACATATTTCTCACAGGTGTTGTGAGTACAAAAATAAATACACCTTCATGGTATTAGTAGGGGGGTGCCAATACTACTGAAATAAATGCTGACCTTTCGATACGGTGAGTGCAGGAGACCACTGCGAGCGCAGGATATCGAGGCAGATGCTGCCGTTACTGTTGATGTTGGGATGGTAGATTTTCGTGGTGAACGCGACCTGTGAGCCGATCCAGAACGAAGGCGTCGTGTTAACAAGCGTTTAAAAGAAAAAAGAAAAAAAAAGAAAAAACAACAACAAAAAAAACAAACATGCTGAACTGAACTGGATACTACACAACTGACCTTGGGAGGTTTAAAGGGGTAGTCTGTAGGGAAGTGGATGGTGAGGAAGAAGACACCGCCTTGGTAAGGACTGTCATTCTGAGAAAAAACAACAACTGTGAATCTACCAGACAATATAAATACTGAGATACTACACCTGCAAATATAACAACTTTACAGTAAAGAAGGCGTGGCCTCTGTGTGTCATTCACAGCAAACGAGGCGTGGCCTCTGTGTGTCATTCACAGCAAACGAGGCGTGGCCTCTGTGTGTCATTCACAGCAAACGAGGCGTGGCCTCTGTGTGTCATTCACAGCAAACGAGGCGTGGCCTCTGTGTGTCATTCACAGCAAATGAGGCGTGGCCTCTGTCACTCACAGCAAATGAGGTGTGGCCTCTGTGTCGCTCACAGCAAATGAGGCGTGGCCTCTGTGTCATTCACAGCAAATCAGGCGTGGCCTCTGTGTCATTCACAGCAAATGAGGCGTGGCCTCTGTGTCATTCACAGCAAATGAGGCGTGGCCTCTGTGTCATTCACAGCAAATGAGGCGTGGCCTCTATGTCATTCACAGCAAATGAGGCGTGGCCTCTATGTCATTCACAGCAAATGAGGCGTGGCCTCTGTCATTCACAGCAAATGGGGCGTGGCCTCTGTCATTCACAGCAAATGAGGCGTGGCCTCTGTCATTCACAGCAAATGAGGCGTGGCCTCAGAGTCAATCACAGCGAATGAGGCGTGGCCTCTGTGTGTCAACCACAGTGAAGGAGGTGTGACCTCAGAAATTGTAAATTAGATTTGTTTTTGTATTAGAACAATAAACTTGAAAAAAGCAAAGTTTATCATGTTTATAAAAATAAAGATCTATAAAATATAAACTGGGCTAAAAATTTAGAAACACTAAAAGGAGAAAAATAGGAACTTACCGGCCCCATTATTGTAGCCTGCCAGTGAAACACTGAAAACAGCAGAAAAAATGGTTACAACTTCTGCACACTGCATAAGCAACAGGTTTAATCAGACTGAATAAAGACAGAATTCACTGCTCACAGTCTTCTCCCACAGGTCCGGCTGAACACTGGGCTGGAGGATCCCTCTGCAGATCAGTCAGCTCCTGTGGAAGAAAACAAAATCTTCACAACACAAACATCTCCTGGTTCTCAATTACAGCAATCAGGTCTTTCCAGAACCTTCAGGAACAGGATCTCAGATGACTCCAAACGTTTTAGCCAACAACTCCTTCATGCCAAAAAGCGGAGCGAAAATAGAAAGTGAAAGATTGTGAGTGGATGAGTGTTTACTGCTAAAAATAAACACCAACAACAAATCACCTTCAGAGTTATAGGTGCTAATTTGGCTCATCCGTGGCTTCAGCAGTAAATGACATCACAATGGTATTAAACCTTAAACTTTCCTGATTAACGTGCAGAGGAAAAAAAAACGGTTCTTACTGTTGCGCGCTATTGAGCTTTAAAAAAAAAAAGGCTCCAACTATCTTTTCCACTTATTCCTTACACAACACAAGATATGTTTCAGATCTAAAACTATTGGCACCCTTTGTTAAAGAGATAAAATGGTTGTGGGGAGAAAAATGACTAACCTATTCTAATAGCCGTTAACTGACTCAGGCTCGGGGGGGGGGGTTTTTAACGGTGGCTTAGTGGTTAGCACGTTTGCCTCACACCTCCAGGGTTGGGGGTTCGATTCCCGCCTCCGCCTTGTGTGTGGAGTTTGCATGTTCTCCCCATGTTTGCATGTTTCTCTGGAAAATTGTCTGTAGTGTGTGAGTGAATGAGAGTGTGTGTGCCCTGCGATGGGTTGGCACTCCAGGGTGTTTGATGCCCGATGACGCCTTTTTAAAAAAAAACTAATAATAATAAACCATCGTAAATCAAAAGATTTACTCTGTACACTGTGTAATGACGGGGTTACTCTGTACACTGTGTAATGACGGGGTTACTCTGTACACTGTGTAATGACGGGGTTACTCTGTACACTGTGTAATGACGGTGTTACTCTGTACACTGTGTCATGACGGTGTTACTCTGTACACTGTGTCATGACGGGGTTACTCTGTACACTGTGTAATGACGGGGTTACTCTGTACACTGTGTAATGACGGGGTTACTCTGTACACTGTGTAATGACGGGGTTACTCTGTACACTGTGTAATGACGGGGTTACTCTGTACACTGTGTAATGACGGGGTTACTCTGTACACTGTGTAATGACGGGGTTACTCTGTACACTGTGTAATGACGGTGTTACTCTGTACACTGTGTAATGACGGTGTTACTCTGTACACTGTGTAATGACGGTGTTACTCTGTACACTGTGTAATGACGGTGTTACTCTGTACACTGTGTAATGACGGTGTTACTCCGGTTTACTCTGTGGAGCCGACAGCCTGAGTCACCGCTCCAGAAATGGCTTCTCTAAAGTTAGCAGTGAGAAATCACCAGCTGTCTGTTACAGTAACCTCCTCAATAACTCTCCACTCCATCTTCTACACTTAACCACTGCCTACACAGTTCGACACCCAAAATTCAGTAAACACAAATCTTAACGATTATCAGGAGGAAAGATCAACCTTCTACTACACTGTCAGAAGGACAGGAAAGCTCGTTATTCATCGTGTAAGTGAACGATCATCAGTTGATCGTCGGTAAACAAACAATTCTTTTTTGTTTGTTTTAATAGTTTAAACACATTTTTACACGCCTGTACTTCTTGGTTCCTACACAGATCCGACACAGTTGCGGTCTTCGTTATCGCTGGTATTTTTGATTATTCACCTCCAAATCAAAATAAAACGTACAAATGTAAACCTACTATTACGTAAACGATACATTATGTAGTTCACACTAAACTAGATCTCCGGTATCTCTAGATAATATCGATATGTCCGATAAAATAATAAGTATTCTGTAGTCTGTTAGTCAGATGTGGGAGTAAGTCACACATGTGCAAGTCACGAAAGTCAAAGACAAGTCGAGTCTTTTTTAATATTTGTCAAGCAAGTCTCAAATTTGCGACTCAAGTCTGACTCGAGTCAATTCGAGTCCCCATTTCTGAGTCATTTACCTCAAGTCCGAGTCAAGTCTCAAGTCATGAATGTCAAGTCTTTTTTAATATTTGTCAAGCTAGTCTCAAATTTTCGACTTAAGTCTGACTCGAGTCAAGTCATATGACTCGAGTCCCCTATCTCTGCTATTAGTACGTCATTTGTCTCAATAGTCGTGTTACAGAACGTAAACACAGTGATACAGGAGATCACACGTGATTTAAATATGCTAATAAGTCTATGAATATTACATTAACAGACACGCTCACTGAGCTGCACTCCGAGCTCACGTTCGCACGTTTTTGTTTTAAATCAGAAACGTGTTAAATAAGATGTGAACGGTAGAGATTTGTGTTGTGTGTTTGAGCTGTTAGGTGATGTGTGGACATTGTGGTGAATCTGTTAAAAATACCCTCGCTGTCCCACTGGCCCTGTTTGTACAGCCTTATAAGGCTGCGTCGACGTTGAGCGCAGGAGCTCAGTGCGCATGCGCAAACGCCATTCGCTCCTGTTCACTAGCACCGTTCACAGCAAAGAAAAGATTTATTATTATAAATTTTTATTTATTTATTTACTTATTTTAATAAATCGTCTGAATAAACGTATATAAAGGCGGTCAGCACGATGTGTGGTGTAAAAACGACCTTTATCCTCGTCGCCTATGGACGATAACAGATAATAATAATCTAAACGACCTGACGTACGTTAAGGACGACGTATAAAATCGATATTTTACATATTTTATACAATCCCAGTACGAAAACACGTGACTTAAATATTACGTGAGGTAAATATGTGTTCCGCCTTCATTCGGGACAAAAATCTTACACGTCTTTGTGTATCGAGAAATATTACATGAGTAAAAAGGTATCGTTTTGTTTGTTTATATGTCAGTGTGTATAATATTAAAGGTATATGTTTGAGTATCGATGCTAAAGCTCTAAACGCCGGCCGTTAGCATCAAAGCTAACTCACCTTCTGGATCCTCTTCAACGCCATTTGCCTGTTGTTTATTGTTAGCAAGCTGCAGAACGCTCGGATTTTCCGCTGAGATTCGGCTTTCCGATGCGTTTTTTTCTGCTTCTTCTGGCTGTAAAAATAAAACACTTCTACGAGATGACGGCTCGTAACATCGACGCCGTTTTACAGTAACGACACAAAACGATTTCACTAAAAAAAAAAATCTTCACCTCCTTCACAAACCTTCACTGACAGCTTTGCCTACAGAGCGACGAGCGACTCTCGCGATACTACGCGACCAAAAACGGCCCTCCGTGAGCACGTGCGCGAGATTTGAGGCTGACGGGAAATGCAGTTCTTTGACTCCACAAAAAGAAGTGTGTGACTGAAGACTTATTTTGCCTTTTAAAAAAAATAAAAGGACTAAAAAAATGTGTTTACGTTCCTGAGAATCGGTTACTTGTCTATTTGTGTTTTGTTTAAAGCGAATTCTGAGCATTTATCATTTTAAATCGATCCATCTAATACACAAGATGGCGCTGTGTGCTTTCTGTTGATGGATCCAACATGGCCGCCGTCACAAACACACTATTTATCACTGTTACCACAGGGAGAGAGAACCATTACTAGTCGTTTCACAATTCTCACATGCTGTTTTAGCTCCTGAGCCAAAGATCCGGCTCACTACTGGACAGTCAGTGCACTACATCAAGCAGTCATTGTTTTATAGCCTAAATTGTGCACTTACATAACAAGCAAATAAATAAAAGAGGGAGACATGATAAGATGCAGATCTCGGTCTCTGCTGATCCTTTTCTAAAGCTGAAGGGAAGAAAGACAGACAGAAAGAAAGACGTATATAAAAAAAAAAAACAGAAAGAAAGACAGAAAGACCCATAATTACAAGAAAGAAAGACGCATATTACAAGAAAGAAAGAAAGACGCATATTACAAGAAAGAAATAAGACAAAGAAAGAAAAAAAGAAAGACATATATTACAAGAAAGAACAACATATACTACAAGAAAGAAAGAAAGAAAGAAAGAAAGAAAGAAAGAAAGACAGAAAGAAAAGGGGAAAAGAAAGAAAGATGTCTAT
>NC_062531.1:25267456-25274956 GCF_022655615.1 Tachysurus fulvidraco | reverse complement strand
ACCTCTTCCTCCACCTTAATCTCCTCCTTCACTTACACCTTCACCTTCATCTCCATCTCCTCCTACAGTGTAACCTTCACCTTCATTTCCACCTCTTCCTCCATCTTCATCTCCTCTTTAACCTTCACAGTCACCTCCATCTTTATCACATCACCTTCAGTGCTACACCTACCTCTACCTTCACTCCCACATTCACCTACATCTTATCCTTTACTTTCAACTTCATGCCCAACCTCACCTCCAACTTCATCTCCACATTCACCTACATCTTCTCCTTTACTTTAACCTTCATCTCCACCTTCATCTCCACAGGTTTGTTCCTCAGAGTGACTATCATGCATCGTGAATTATAAGAAGTGATGGCATTACACTAAATCTTGTATGTTGAAGAGAATCAGGCCACGGCTCGTCCCTGATTGGATTACGTTTTCTCACACACACACACACACACACACACACACACACACACACACACACACACACACACACACACACACTCTCTCACACACACACACACACACACACACAGCACAGGCCCGGTTCTCATGTTTATGATGTGCTCAGCAACTTCTGGGTACAATCTCAGCCTGTGTGTGCATGTGTGTGTGTGTGTGTGAATTGAGCTGATGAGGGACGGCTATTATCCTCACGGCAGTCATGCCTTCCTCAGCGATCCATTTCCTTTAGCGCTGATTTAATTCTGTTTGCGCACGCTGTGTGCCCAAGTGTCCGTGTGTCTGTGTGTGAGCCGAGTTCATGAACCTTTTGTCTTGTCAAAGGACGGATTGATGTCGAGCAGTCGTCGCAGACAGATGGCATTCCTACACACACACACACATGCAGAAAAGACAAGAAAACCATTTCAATTTAATGCACATTTTCGTCTTAGCTCAGGAAATCAAATACATAAAAATCCTAATCGCAGATCTAAACCGCTCAGCTGAATTTCATTTCTGCACCATGTTGTGTGTACGGTTTTAATCAACGCAAGCCAACATTTATCCACTCTCACCGGCTGATAAAATCTACCTTCAGTGGCTTTAGGGCTGGGACACAGGATGAACCACACTCGAAGAACCGCTTGGACAAATTGAAAATCTACACGTTTTTTTTTATTTTACCTTAACTGCAAGATTTTTTTTATTTAACAACAACAAACACTACAAGAAATGAGCTTGTATTCTGTCTAAGTGTTAACCCCAGGCAAATTCAAGTAGGATTTCTCTTTATTCAAACGTTTGTCATTGACTTTATTTCAGAAGCTAAGTGATCTGTGAAGATAATAAGACATCAGACTTCTTAAGCTGGAAATAAATAATAAAAATGTCTAAAAACGTGTATTTTTTAAAATAATCTCTGACAAATATTACAGTATTTTTCCTTTTTTTTTTTAACAGTAAAGACAAAAAATCAGTTTTATACCTGGTTATAGCTTAAGCGTAAGTGTTGGAGTAGCAGCTTTACCGTAAATACTCTAATGCTCGTGCATATTACGAATTTTTTGTCCTTTTGCACAGCCGTTAAACATCAATTTACACAATTCCACTTATACGATTAAGAAGCTCCATATGGATCAGTATAAATTGAAATCTGAATGCTTGTAATTTTTATTCTAGATTTTTATATTGCTGTAATGCTGCTTAGTGTCCATTGTTAAAAGTGCGATACAAATAAAATTAAACTAATTGAAATCATTTTTGACTGTTACGTATTTTCCAAAAGTTTTCAAAGTGAAACACGGATTTGTAGTAAGATTAATCTCCACATGAAAACCAGGAAAAACCTATATGAATAGATAAATAGATAAAGAAAGAAAGAAAGAAAGAAAGAAAGCTATAGTTATTAATGATGCAGATTTCTGTATGAAGTGTTTCAGTGTTTTTATTCGCACTGTACAGCCCCATATATCTGGTTTTCTCATCACACTAGATGATGTAAAATAAAGCCCTAATGAACTGTACTCTGGTAAAAATTCTCTTAATGATGCTTCTGGAGAAATAACATCCTGATATGGTCCACCCCCCCCAGCTTTTTATGGGAATGGCGACAAATTTACGGCCACCATGAAGACTCTGTGAAACATCGGATCGTCGTCCAGATGCGTCTGTTTTAACACGTGCTGGTTTGAATGAATAAATGTTTTTAAATAGTTCTCCATAAACAGTGATCTATAGACTATCACTGACCTTAACGCGTTAGCCTAGCATGCGAGTTACAAAGCCCAAATACCTTGCAAGCGGGTGGGGGTGGTTACGGAGGTGCAGCTTTCCTCACTCCGTGGGATCCGTGTTGCCCTGAAGCATGCTGGGATTTGCGGTTCTCCTCCACACATGAGTCAACATCATAAAGCTCTGGCGTAAACAGCGTTGTTGAGCTTTAACAGGCTCCAGGACCAAATCTCCCTTGGCGCTTAATGGTTTTAATTGGGTCTCGGTGAAGAGCAGGGACTGATTTAGTGGTAGGGGGTCGTGCGCTAACAACTCCTCGCTTCCTTCGTTTCTCCTATTTTTTTTTACGAGGTCGAGTTCGGCGAGGCTCGGTGTAGCTGAATCGCCATGGTGTGGCACATCAGAAATCGAGCCATTGTGGCTGTAATGATTTTTTTCTGTTTAGTTGATTGTGCATCATCTTCTTTCTAACATCCCTGGTTAACATGGTTAGAACTGCTATAATTTAATGTGGAATAACACAAGAAGGAAAACTTCCCATGCCTCTGGTTCACACTGGATTTGTTTTTTTCCCATTTATGCCACTGAAACGGATTCATCAACACCACCTCATGCTTTTTAACCATTTTCAATTCATCTTTCTGTTGTCACTAACATGATAGCAGCTATGAAGGGACTTTTCTTCTCCGTCCTTTCTTTATTCACTCCCCTGAAAGTAATAATTGATGGCCTGTCATGGTTTAGAGAAGTCGGCAAGAATAAACATCTCTGTCCTGAAGCTTTTAGAATACTCGCTGACTGGTACAGAAAACCACTGACAATAGAGACTCCTTCCATGAACTTTTGCTAAACATGTTTCACCTTACAGATAAGTCACTACAAATAAGTCACCATGTTAGCTAGGTTTTTCATCATTAAACATAATTCGTGGCAGTGGAGTGTCCATCGTACTCGCCTCTGTGAGTGAGCTGTTACTACAGAAACCATAATATGAACGAGTACAAACGAGCTCTATTAGGCCAGAATAACAGCTGGAACTTATTTACACTGACAGAGCTGCTTTGTTTATTATTGGTAGGTCATGTGTTTATTTGGAATAAATGCATGAAACATGCTAAACGTGCCTGAGTCACATGACTATGACGTGCTTCCACCTTGTGATTGGTGAGGAGGATATTCCTTACACAGGTGCCACCCAATGTTATCCCTGCTCACCTACCATCAACAGAATAAATTCTGTTCATGTAGAGGTTGTTACTGCAAAATCAGAACAGACCACCAGAATATTGTTTGTACGTCTTGTTTAATAGTTAGCTATAGCGGCATACATTAAATAAACACATTCATCGACCTGCAGCTAACTGTTTTTCATTAGATAACCAATAGGGATGAAAGGAACACATTCTTATTTGCATACTCATGCATATTCATAAGATTGGCGGGTTTCTAACGAGTGGAAAGGTGTTGAAGTTTTCTGGTAAAAACAACAAAATTTATTAAGTTTATTGATCCATGTAGTCTCATTTAAACAATTTAAATGACACATTAAGGACAGTTTTGAAATTTTATTATTCGACTCCACTTCCACAGGAAAATGGCAGCAAATCCGTGGCTCGCATTCCAAAGTGAAAGCAGCTCGAGACTTAGCCTTTCACGTAAAGTCACAATCAATATGTTTAACAATTTAAATATATACACACGAGAAAGTAAAGTATTTATATCTGCCTATAAAACGCCGCCGCAGCGAGCTGAGCCATTAACAAGCTAACGTTTTGCTGATGAAGCGATATCCCAGGTTGTAAAGTGAGGAATTTGTGAGTTTGAGGTAATTGAAAAGTAAATGGGATTGTGTGATTTCGTGTGTTTGTTCAGGAGGTGCCAGAGGCAAAGAGAGACAGAGAGAAAGAGTGAGAGAGAGAGAGAGAGAGAGAGAGAGAGAGAGAGAGAGAGAGAGAGAGAGAGAGAGAGAGAGAGAGAGAGAGAGAGAGAGAGAGAGAGAGAGAGAGAGAGAGAGAGAGAGATTGCATGAGAGAGAGAAAGCAAATGAGAGAGGTGGGGGAAACAAAAGAGAGGGAGGAGGAGGAAAAGGGAGAGAAGAGAAAAGGGGACAAAAAAGAGACAGAGTGAGACAGGAAGAGGAGAGGGGGGAAAAGAGAGACAGAGGTGGGGGACAAAAGAGAGACACTGAGATATGAAGAGATTAAAATGACAGAGACAGAAAGTGAAGAAACTGAGAAAAAGACAGAGAGATAGAATGAAAAACAGATAAGGGAGGGAGATAGATAGATTGAGAGAGAGTGAGAGAGGGTGGGGGGCATCTGTGAGAAGTCCAGACTAAACAGGACATTTGGGGAAACTTTTAACACCTTTCAGACTCATAAAGAGGCCCATTGTCCTGTACAGCATTACATCATTAAACAATTATACTCTCTCTCTCTCTCTCTCTCTCTCTCTCTCTCTCTCTCTCTCTCTCTCTCTCTTTCCTTCACAACTGGTGGGGAATCAAGATTAAACACACACACAAACAGCAAAACATTTCATTAGAGATAGTCATGGAAAACTTAAAACAACTTGTCTAAAACAAGCCGTACAGCAATTCTCTCTACTCTTGCGATTTAAATCTAAATAATAAAATAGAGTCTGTAATCATTTCAGAGGTGCAGTAGAACAAACAGACTCCATCACTTCATCACTGAGTTGCCCTGGGTCACGTATTAGCTAACTGCTAGAGTGGATTTTATTGTCGTTTTAGCTCATCAAGAGTCCATCATGTCCTCATTGTGAGTGACGTAGGGACTCAGTGGAGTGGGGAAAAGGAAAACACTACAGGCTCTGAGGAAGTGTGTGTGTGTGTGTGTGTGTGTGTGTGTGTGTGTGTGTGTGTGTGTGTGTGTGTGTGTGTGTGTGTGTGTGTGTTCAGTATGCAGCAGGATGGTGGCGAGGCTGTTTAGCTTTAGAATTGCAGTACAGTGACCATGACCCAGCGATATGACAAACATGATTTTACTATGATATATGATATAAACTGCCACCAAAACAGTGGTTGCGTTAATATTATAATATGCACATAAAATAGTTTATATAACGCTAGTTTCTGAGGTAGACTGTTTTCTATAACGCTAGTTTCTGAGGTAGACTGTTTCTATAACGCTAGTTTCTCAGGTAGTTTGTTTTCTATAATTCTAGTTTCTGAGGTAGATTGTTTTCTATAATGCTAGTTTCTGAGGTAGACTGTTTCTATAATGCTAGTTTCTGAGGTAGTCTGTTTTCAGTAATGCTAGTTTCTGAGGTAGACTTTTTTTTTATAAAGCTAGTTTTTGATGTAGACTGTTTTCTATAACACAAATTATGGAGATACATCATTGATTTAGTTTGCTTAATTTTATTTTGTGTTAAAGTCGGTTTAGTCTAATGCTAGTTTGCCGGCTAGCCTGTTTATTGGAATGATTCGCCCCATTACAGGTAATCTGAGGGGGATTTACTGAGTTCTTATCTGTACCTGAGGTAAGTTTACACATAATCAAACCTGTGACAAGTGAAAATACCAATTGAGTTAAAATATGTTAAAATCAATCAGCATGCTGAAGCAGGCTAAAAGGTTCAGGGATTATTAGCATTCCACTTTGACCCCGTTGCTAATCGCAGCCTGAGTTTACTGACAGCTTTAGCGGCGTACATTAGCGCTGCTATTTGTGCTCTTTAGCTCAGTGTGAATGACAGTTAAAGCAAGTTGGACAGCTAGTGGGCTTCCTCAGGGAACAAAAGAGGGAAATCCTCTTTTACACACAAACAGCTACAGAGCCACACACGATGCACTCAACACTTAGACACACACACACACACACACACACACACACACACACACACACACACACACACACACACACACACACACATGAAGCATGGTATTCTATTGTAGTAAGGAAAACTAAAATGAAAAGTGATTCAGATTTAAGTGACACTTAATGAACACAGAGTTCTCTGCAATGCTACATGCAGCCAGTTCAACATGTTTGGTGACTGAAGTTTAAAGAGCAGCTAAGGGGCTAATGCTGCTAAGAAGCGATGAGTTAGACTGTGTCCCATAATGCTGGTTTGACAGCTAGACTCTTTTTTTTAGTCAAACTGCTTTCCATAGTGCTAGCTTGGGAATTTAACTGTTTTCTATAACACTAGTTATGGTGTTATTCTGTAAAGTGGCTTAGCTGCTAACAAGTAATGGAAGTCTGTCTCCCATGAAACCTTTGCTATAAATCTCTGCCTCAAACCCCATCCAGATCTTCAGAATTGAGGCCGCTTCTACTCTCAACCATAGCTGAGGATCCTACATCTGCTTTTGATGAATGCTATGATGTCCACTTCCCTTTCCCAGTGTCACTTCTGTTAGACCAGGACAAGAGTGATGGAGGTTTTCAGTCCAGCTAGAGAAGCAACATCAGAATTGGTTGAAATCAGGTGTTATGTTGTTATGTAAAGCTATACTATCTATATGCTAGTTTCTGAGCTGGACATTTTTAAAAATGATAATTTTGAGGTAGACATTTTTATAATGCTAGTTTCTGAGGTTTTGGTTCTGTCTATTTTTTATAATGCTAGTTTCTGAGGTTGTCTATTTTTTTTATAATGCTAGTTTTTGAGGTAGACATTTTTAATAATGATAGTTTCTGAGGTACACTTTTTATAATGACAAACCTGATTCTAATAGACATTTTTATAATACATGATATAAACCACCACTAAAACAGTCTGGTTGTGTTAATATTATAATATGCACATAAAATAGTTAATAATAAAAATTGTATCACTAGTTTTGAGGTAGACTGTTTTCTATAATGCTGGTTGCTGCGGTAGACTGTTTTTTTAAAAGCTAGTTTCTGAGGTTGACTTTTTTATAATGCAAGTTTCTGAGGTTGACCTTTTTATAATGATAGTTTCTGAGGTAGACTGTTTTCTGTATGCTAGTTGCTGAGGTAGAATTTTTTAATAAAGCTAGTTTCAGAGGTTGACATTTTTTATAATGCTAGTTTCTGATTTTGAGTTTTTCATAATGCTTGTTTCAGAGGTAGACTTTTTTTTTTATAAAGCTAGTTTCTGAGGTAGACTTGTTTTATTATGCTAGTTACTGAGGTAGACTTGTTTTTTTTTTTATAAAGCTAGTTTCTGAGGTAGACTTGTTTTATTATGCTAGTTACTGAGGTAGACTTGTTTTTTTTATAAAGCTAGTTTCTGAGGTAGTCTGTTTTATACAGGATAGTTTCTGAGTTAGACTTTTCTATAATGCTAGTTTCTGAGGTTGACATTTTTATAATGCTAGTTTCTGAGGTAGACTTAT
>NC_062531.1:25254956-25262456 GCF_022655615.1 Tachysurus fulvidraco | reverse complement strand
CTCAAACACTGGGCCTTGGTGTGTATTTATTTTGGGTGTCGCTCCCTGCTTAGCTTTTAACATCAGGTAATTATTTTGTTAAGCTTTCGCCCCTGTCTGCCTCAATAACATTGATTTCCGTGCCGTTACACGCCTTTCTAATGATAATAAGAGTAAATGACACAGTCCATCAGCACAGAGGGCAAAATCATTGTGTTGTTCCCCCCCTCGAATGACCTGAAGTGGCAGAAGGGGGAAAACTTATTGTGAAGCAAATAAGTGAGATTCTTTCCTCTTGGCTCTGACCGCGAGGAATCCCACATGCGGTCGAGCGACGTAGCTCTCAGCTTCTCAGCTTCTTGTTCTCAGGCGTTAAAAAAAAGAGCCCAAGCCATCCTCGCTTACCGTTCGCTCCGCTCGCCAAAAACACTCGCTGCAGAAACTCAGAGACTCGGGACCTCGAATGCAGGCAGGAACCATATTCTATAAACATAGGGCATGAGAAAACTCTAAAGACAGTGACGTCAGCAAAGAAGAGATGGGTTTTATGGGATTCCCTCCTATTAGATGAACAAATGAGGAACAAGCCTTAATCTTTAACATGAAGACAGAAAGATGGGTTTGTATTCCAAAATAAACACATTTCAGGCACTGAGTCATTTAGATCAGTGGTCTCCAACCCCCGGGCCGCGGACCGGTACCGGTCCGTGGATCAAATGGTACCGGGCCGCCCAAGGAACATTAAATTATTTCCATTTTATTTACTGTGGTGTATTTCTCTCGGGTTTGTGTGACTTTCCATGGACGAGAGGTTAACCGTGAGCTGAGAGACGTCACCTAAAGCCGCACCGATACCGCGCATGCGCACAATATCATGATATCGGGCCGGGTTTAGGTGACGTCTGGAGCTGAGCGGCTGCGAGCGGCAGTGGTGTTGTAGCTTTGGTGGAGAGAGAAGGTGTGTATCGCTCTTCTCTCTGTTCACCGGTACTTTGTCATGTTTAACAGTGCTTGGTGTACGTGTATATTGTGTTTGCTCAAATTTAACCCACAAATTATCAAAAATGAGCACGAAACAGACGTCGTTAGAAAGTTAGAAACTCTGCCAGTGTTCTGGATTAAAGTCATGGCGGAATACCCTGAGATTGTCACCACAGCACTTAAATCCCTATCGCCATTTCCGACATGCTATCTGTGTGAAGCGGGGATTTCTGCAGTGACGGCAACCGAAACAAAACAACGGGATAAACTGGACATAAGCGACACACTTCGGGTGTCATTGTCTCCTATTACCCCAGATGGAACCGTCTCGTTGTAAAGAAACAAGCTCAGGGTTCGCATTGATTTAGCGTTGTAGTGAGTTAGAAAGGCATGTTTAAATACAATTAAATAAAAATTATTAAATTTAATTTAATTGTATTGAGACGAACGTGCGAACCACTAAGCCACCATGTCCCCCCGTGAAAAATATATATTTAAAGACAATTTTAATTTAGTCATCACCGAAAACATTCAGCCCTATATTTAAAAAAAAATTGTTAGTTTCAGGTCACATGATCAACAAGAAGTTGCATCGTCCAAATTTCCTGACGATCACACTAAGAAAAAAGGAAAATCTCTTTTTTTCTTTGTATATATATATATATATATAATTATTTTTTTTTTTTTTTTTTTTGAAGTATATGAACAGATAGTTAACCACTTTATGTGTGCTTGCTTGCTTGCTGGATTTGCACTTGCTGGCCCAGATGAACTTTCTGCACTTAAATAGATTGCTGTTTGCTGATCGCTTGATTAGATCGTTCACTAGCTACTAGTTACTTTAGCTAGCGAGATATCTTCTTCCTCTGAACACAAACAGGACATAAAAATTAACATTAAGCAAAAGTATAAATAATGATATTTTAACTGTTACATTATATTAGCGATTTTTAAAGTAATTGACCAACAGTAGTAGCATGCTAGCATGTGTGAGCATGGTTTGAACACATGCTTATGAACTGCTTTAGAGGGCAAAAAATCATTAAATAAGTGTGATAAAATTTCAGCTGAATTGAAACATGAGCAAGTGAAGTACTGAAAAAAAATGTGCAGAACTCGTGCCTCGCACCTTACGGCTTGCTCTCCTCCTGACACCATTTCTGTCTGTTACGCGTCCCTTAGGCTCATCTCTGGACCCTTTCATCTGTGTTGTTATAGGGCAGGACGAATGCTGGATCATCCAGATGGGGGGATTTTCCTGTGGAAGAGAGCTTGGGTCGTTCCCACCTTGAGTCATGATGAGGTTCTTCCTGAAGCAATGACAAGATCTCTGATAAGTTGAGGCGGAGAGATGTAGTGCTGGAGGCTCTGGAGCCTGTGCCGAAGCTGAGATAACGCTGGTGAAACAAAGCTCGGCGTGATTATTATATGGAGATGAAATGCGATGGCTCTGCGCGGGCTTCCGCATGCAGCCGCTCCGGTTTCACAAGGCTGACTGAAATGGAGGCATGCGGAGAACAATGAACAGAGCTTGAGTTTCAGCTGCACAATCTCACTGGCGGCTTAACCTTCACCCTATCTCGCCCCCGTGGTTTCAGATTGTAATCGTGCAAGGTGTGTGTATGTGTGTGTATGTGTGTGTATGTGTGTGTATGTGTGTTTGTATAAGGACAGCTGGAAATGGTTTGCAAAGCTACGCCGGGGTTCTGACTTTTCCTTCAGAACAGGATCTGGTCCCTATGTAAGTGTTAGTTTCAGGCGTTGATTAACGTTGTGTAAGTCACACCCCGAGCGAGTCCTGGAGCTTGCAGGTCAGTTTGTTCAAACTACGAGATTGGGACAGCGTGGCCAGATCTACGACCCTTGCAGATTGAACGTTCCCACCATTCTCGTGCGATGCCGTCATGTCCCATTGCGTACCTCATTGACGTGGCCAGCGAGGATCCGTCTCCCTCCGTCCCACCGTCTCTGTCTCTTTTTTTTTTTTTTTTTTTTTTTTTTTACGAGCGTATAAATCAGAGCAGGGCCAAAGAACAGAAAAACACAGGATTAGAATTCCACTTTCGGCCTGTCTTCGGGAGTCCAGCTGCACTCGCCGTGTTTGTTTAACACAGCTGCGAGAGAATGAGAGAATGACAGAGATAGAGAGAGAGAGAGAGGGAGAGAGAGGTGGACCAGCGTTATGCAGAGAAGGCATGTTTTCCTTGGCGAGCTCCAAGTCCTTTCTCAGGGTGATCATTGTGCAGTGGAGTGCAACAGAACTCCTCTGCTTAAGATAATCCAGAGGCCCTCGAATACAACAACAAGACTCCAGAAAAGCCACCAAGATTTATTTCTGCATGCATCACTTCCTGATTCCACATGCTTTACATATCCATGCAGAAAAACAACCCCAACATACCACAACCTTCCAACCCCAAAATATGGACGTTACCTCCCATCGTCAGCCGTGATATTCGGTGTCCACTGTTGACGTCACTCGCGTTTCGATCCACATTCGAACGCTGCAACTAAGAAGGTTCCAGTGTCATTTTCACATCAGATTTGATGAAGCCCAGTTTAACAATGCTGCAGGATTGTGAATAAACTTTATTTAAAACTTGAAAATTAACGGAGACAATAAGGAGACATACACTCCAAAAAAAAGATACACTATACACTACGCACTGTGTACTATCGTGAAAATTTTTTCGAACACAAAGTTGCTTCCGAGTTGATGACGAATCGCGTGTAACGTGACGCCATGTGAGGTTTTAGCAGAATACGCTGGTAAGAAATAAATTATACAAAGATATTTGTCATTTTTTCTCATCCTTCATTAGTGCCTATTAGCCCACCTACACAATGGTGTAGAATAGTGCATAATTATGTGAATTGGGACATGACTCTTGAATCACATTGATACCACCTAGACCCCACCCACTTCCATTTGGATAGTGGTGTTGGATCCTGGAGACTGTTCAATAATCCAGTTAGCGTCCTTATAGAAAAAGTTGTGTTAGTGTCCGACCAATCAGGCTGAAGAATCGTCAGTGCCCCAGGGACAAAACCGCAATAACACTTGACAACTATTATGCACAGCTCCAAATACCACAGACAAAGCTGAGGTGTGAGCATGAGTGTGGAGTGAAAGGTTGTGTCAGGTTTCACCCATCAGGCATCGTGTTCGGTGAAGCTAGCTTAAAAAACAGGAGGTCTGGAACTCTCAACGGTGGCGACGCAGCTCAGACTCATTGTTCTGTTGAAGCACGACGGAGTGAGAATGCAGGGCGACTGGATTGACATGCTCGTCTACTGCATCCGTCACTGACACCGGTCAATGTGCCTAGACGTGTGTGTGTGTGTGTGTGTGTGTTACCGGTAAAGCAGGACGACGTCCAGGCAAGCAACCACAAGTGAAGCCTGACTGATGTGTAGATGTTTTGCAGCCAAACAGGTATTAACTCAAATCTCACTCGCTTTTTCAGATGTTTACTAAAGACACGCACAAAAAAACACAAAACCTGAGGTAATTAGCGCTTTTTTAGCGTACACAAATCCGGCTGCACTTTCTCAACATAAACACTTTGAGTCATGCGGGTGTTTTCTTTTCCCAGACAGTCTGCTAATAGATAAACACAAGCACCGCTCAGCTACGACTCCAGACCCAGACCCAGGATCCAGGACAAACCATTTAATAACAACCCCAAGTAAAAATCGACAAACACACACACATATACACAAACACACACCATATCAAATGATAACTCTTTTTAATAATCTATCTTGTATTGTTGTATAAACACTAACTAAACGTGCCAGAAAATGTCACAAACGTTCAGCAAAAAAACGCAGCGGATCAAACCATTTTGCAAAAATAGGGGAGCTCCAACTGCAGTTTACACTGAATTGTAATCCAAGTACAAACTTTAATACTGCATGTCAACAAATTACTAATCCCTCCTGGATCTTGGTTAGCTTCCTATGTTTTTCCTGTCCATGGCTTCAGGACTGTCCAGAATATCAGGTTAGAGGTTTGTGAGAGTGAGTGATGTAAAACTCTTCAAAAAGATACGGTGAACAAAAATTATGCTGAAATCAGCTTTGTTTCAGTGAAACATTCATTCATTCATTCATTTATTCATTCATTCATTTTCTACTGCTTATCCGAACTACCTCGGGTCACGGGGAGCCTGTGCCTATCTCAGGCGTCATCGGGCAGCGAGGCAGGATACACCCTGGACGGAGTGCCAACCCATCACAGGGCACACACACACTCTCATTCACACACACTCACACACTACGGACAATTTTCCAGAGATGTCAATCAAGCTACCATGCATGTCTTTGGACCGGGGGAGGAAACCGGAGTACCCGGAGGAAACCCCCGAGGCACGGGGAGATCATGCAAACTCCACACACACAAGGAGGAGACGGGAATCGAACCTCCAACCCTGGAAGTGTTTTATGCAAACGTGCTAACCACTAAGCCACCGTCGCCCCCCCCCCCCCCCAAAGTATTAAGAACACTAATTAATAAAATAAATGTTACTAAGGTGTGCTTGTTTGCTGGGTTGGAGCTATGGTGTGAAAATATATTGGAAGGTTTTTTTTTTAGTTTTTTTAGGTTAGGGATGTAGCTTTAAATAATTTAAAAGAGAGAGAGAAAGAGAGAGAGAGAGAGAGAGAGAGAGAGAGAGAGAGAGAGAGAGAGAGAGACAAAGAGGGGACAGTGGTATCAGGGAGCATTGGCCTTAACATGAGCTCAAGTTGCCGTTAATTGAAGTGAAATATAGACTCGAAGTGAGCGTGTCTCAGTGCTCAGTGCTTGCTGAACTGAGCTGCTCTAGAGAGTTTCTCTCCATTCTCGCAGCTCTGCGCTCTCACCTCGGCCGGCGTAATGCTCTTGTTTTTTCACAGTAAATTGTTTATTCGGGTTTATCTTGTAACCGGATGCTGTTCCTTTGTTTGGGTTTTCCACAGAAATGTGTCCAGAAAACGCTGAGAAAAAAGTGTTTCTTTAGCTTTTCCCTGTTAGTGTTTGGATCTTTTAGAATAGAATAGTGTTAAAGAGAGAGAGAGAGAGAGAGAGAGAGAGAGAGAGAGAGAGAGAGGAAGGAAACAGCTTGGGGTAAGGTTGAGTCCTCCGTCCTCCATCTCCCCCCTCGTGAGCCGAGCAGCTGCAGGGTCGAGTGTGCTCCCAGGAGCCGAGCGCTCCTCCTGCCTGAAAAAAGGTTGTGTTGTGTTTTTTTTTTCTCTTTTTTTTTTATGGGTCTGACGCTGAACACGTCAAAGCATAAAACCTGATGGTTTCCAGACCTGCTGCTTTACCAAGAAGCTCTGGAGGGATCGTATATTACACCGAGAGAGACAGACAGAGACATGTGCACTAAACCTGGACTCAAACCTGTTCCATCTTTCTCAAATTCAGCAGCCTGAAGGACTGACAGACGCACAGCGAACGACAGAAAGCAATAAGGAAGGAGCGTTATGGGAACAGCCTTTTGCTAGCATTGCATTTCACAAGGCCAGGAAAAGGAGGAAATACACTAGCTGCATCTCCCTGACCTCTCTGACTCTTAAACTACCCCCCATCTCACCACAGCCCACCCTCACCCTCAACCTCCTCCCTTACCCTCGGGGGTTCCGGCGCAATGTGTAAACCAGACAGCAGAGCGCATCCTGGAATGGCCAAACAGAGGAAAAGGACGATAGGCATGAAAAGAGGGATGAGGAGAGACTAAGCTCGGGCTGAAAAGGCTTGACAGAGAGCTAATCTGAGGACCACACAGGGTCCTGTCTGCTCTGCTGTCACCTGTAGTTAGTATGTGTGTTCATGTGTGTGTGTGTGTGTGCATGTGTGTGTGTGTGTGTGTGTGTGTGTGTGTGTGTGTGTGTGTGTGTTTCTCCACGATTGAGTTAAATGGTTATCCGTAAACGCTAACCTCCGCTCGTTTTTATTCGTAGCTCATTTTTATCTAGCGACTAATCCCAGAGACGCTGCAGGCAAAGGAATAAACGCTCAAATTCATGACTTTGAGACTCTACAGGTGGAGACGATCATAAACGTTCGCTTTGTTTATCAAAGTTTTGGGATAAATCAGGAACAGACCGACACTTAAACTGTGGGAACAGTTCACGACTCCACAATCGCATGAGTCACCCCCATGTGTCAACACCTCAGTTTAGAACCAAACACCCATAGTCACCCTTCATATCACCCCCATTGTACTCGCCCTTCCATATCCACATCCACCCTGTACCCCCCAGTACTCACCCACCTGTACTAACCCCCCCATCTGTCCGGTACACAACACCCTGTTAATCAGCTCCTCTGTACTCACCCCACCACCTTCCCCCATACTTGCAGCCTTGTAATCTCCCACCCATACTCACCCCCGACCTGTATTCACAATCCCATATTCACCCCCCAGTACTCACCCCCCCATACTCGAGTACTCCACCGTAACTCCCCCTCCCCCCAGTACTCACTGTCCTCACTGTGATTTCATCATAAACACTTTGCACCTGTTCTGTAAAAATCACATTAGTTCGTGTGTA
>NC_062531.1:25224956-25249956 GCF_022655615.1 Tachysurus fulvidraco | reverse complement strand
ATAGTAATAGATAGCTAAATTAGGTCAAGTGTCAACTAATATAGGCTAATGAGCTCTCTGAGATAAACACTTTAACAGTATAAGGAGATATTAAGTAGCTGTGTCTAACACTCACACACACACACACACACACACACACACACACACACACAAGTCATCGTGTCCTATGCGGTAAGCAGTGGGATGAGTGCGGAGACGAGAGGCTCTCATTAAAGACGAGTCCAATTCTCCTTTGATGAAGAGACGCAGATCGGCTCGGCCTGGCAGCACATGAAAGCAGAGCCTCGTATTCTCCGATTCAAGATGCACAGGGATGACTAACACACAAGGATGAGAATACACACACACACACACACACACACACACGTACACACACTCCTGAGTGCTGAGAATCGCAGAGGTGCATCGTGAGATACTTCAAAGCAAAACAGCTGCAAGGACAGAATTTATTTGATAACTGACCCTCACACACACAAAATAATAAGGAGCCGTATCCGAATGTGATAGAGAAAGCTGTGTCAGATAAAAGCGATTTAACGTCTGTACACGGCACTGAGGAATCATCTGAGAGGAGAACTCGGACAGTTCAGCTCTTTATTCTGAAATCTAAACACGTTCGCTGATATGACTGTGTTTTTTTCCTGCAGGTTTTACTTACATGTCAGTTTGAAGCCTCCAGTCAAATTCATCAATGTTGGACAATGAAGATCATGCCACAATTTTTCATTATGGAAGGAAGGTAATTGTCAAAATTATGAGATACTAACCATGATTATGAGGTACAAAGCAATAATTATGAGATACCAGTAATTATGATACCAGTCATAATTTCATGACACTCTCATGATGCTTAGAAACTCATGTCAAGTCATGATTATGATTGAGATACATCATAACTTTGAGATATGTAGTTATGATTATGAGATACCACATTATAACATTGAGATACTTAGTTGTGATTATGAGATACCAAGCAAAAAGATACCAGTAGTTGAGATACCAGTCAGAATTTCTAATTTGTAATGTTTAGACAGTAGGTCAAGATTATGAGAGAGCGATGATTATGAGATACCAAGATATTACATCGGAATTTTGAGATAATTCTTAATTTCGGATGCTCTCATAATTTTAGATACTTTGTCATGATTATGAGATACCAAGATACTAAGATATGATTGAGATATTTAGTCATAATTTGAGATAGTCAATTTGAGATAGTACATTTAAACAGACAATTTGAGATTTCACAATTTCAATTTCACACTTAGTAATAATATTGAAAGACCGTCATAATTTTTAGACTAATGTTAGTCACGATAATGATAAATTAGTCATAATTATGAGATAGTGCCTTATCTCAATATAAAGACTCTCATGAATGTAATTTGTTTTCTCATCGTTTTGTCACACTTCAGATAATCCACTCATTAAAACATGAGATAATCCTTTCCAATACTCGTGTGTTGCTTATCGTTGTGTGTTAACACATAGAGCAGATTCAGATCAGCCCCACTGTCGATGCACTCAGTGTTCAGAGTGTAAACTGCACCGGGATCCAAAAGCATACGTCAGATGAATGACTGCAGATGGAAATAAAGTAGGAATGAAATGAAGCCTGAGACAGAAACCACAGAATGATTTATTAACACATTCGTCAAGCACCTGCAAATCTTCCTAAATACTGACATTACCCAGAAATCCCACGCTGACCCGCTGACCGAACAGAACGGCGCTCTTGTCCGAGGTGAAATCCTGCCATTTGTGGAGCGGCGTCGAGGTTCCAGTTCGAACTCTCGCACCGGGGCGTAATTTCACACACGGCCAATATTTAAATTCCACCTGCGTGTGTCTGGCAATGACGCAAGACTGTACACACACTAACAAATATACACACACCAGTTTTACTTTGTAAGAGTTTACTGTGTGTGTGTGTGTGTGTGTGTGTGTGTGTGTGTGTGTGTGTGTGTGTGTGTGTGTGTGTGTGTGTGTGTGTGAGTGTGTAATAATAGCAAAAGGGAGCGGATTCAAAACGGCATCCATGTGTGTGTATGTGTGTATGTGTGTGTGTGTGTGTGTGTGTGTGTGTGTGTTATTTACACAGAAACACGGTTTCGAACAATGCAGTCGAGCTTTTGTGTTTTCCAAATTGGATGACTCTGCAATCTGAAATGGAAAAAAAATGTTGTTTGTACTCAGATGTTGTTTAGAACCATAGAGGAACAATGAACTTCTAATGCTCCATTGTTATGAACCGCTCTGTGTCGCTGTGGGGGCAGGGCTTAAGCAGGTCAGGGCGGGGCTTGAACAGGTCAGGGCGGGGCTTAACAATGCTGATGTGTTGAATATTTAAATAAAGCCATTATCACAGAAATAAATAAACAAATAATATAAGAAATAAACTTTAATAATTTTACAAAATTAGATATTAAATAAAAGATGTAATCGATTAATTTCATGTACAGCTCTTTGAATAATCCTAAAAAAACACCTTTATGTACCTTTTCATATTTAAATAAACAAACAGCTCTATAATATATTTATTTAAATAAAAATGTTATCTCGTAGTTGCAGCTGTAGTTTCTCGACACGTGCTACAGGATTTTAGTACAGTGTCGTCTAATTAAATATTCATCTAAATGTAAACAGGCAAGCGATTAATGCACACGGAAATAAACGTCGGCAAATAAAAAAGTTCTTGCCATCTAAGAATTTATACTTTATTTCAGCTGCACCTTCAGGAATCAAGATTTTCACTTTCCATCTTTACAATTAATAGCTAAATAAAATATTTAAATTTAGATTAAAAGTGATTTATTAACTCGTTTCTAGTTTCTGAACAGTCTACATGATTAAATAAATTAAGCAGTCATCCTTAATATTCTCGCAGCTTCGGGAATGATAAATCTCATGGTGTTTGGTGGTGCTGACCGTTATAGAGTGTTTATAGAGTGTTTATAATAGTGAGAGTAGTTTGATTTTGGGCCGTACGCTTCACATACACCGAATATTTCCACCTCGGTCCACCCTTTATACAAGTTTTATAACAAAAACACATCCATTGTGTAACCAGCTCACAGACTCCACCTGAGATCAGTACAGCATGACTCACAACAACACCTCTGTGCATGTTGTGTCTTTTATCTGTTTCCAGTTACATGTCATGATGGTTCCTGTTCACGCTTACCTTAGACCAGCTGCAAACATTCCTTCATTCTCACATTCGCCACTTCACCAACCTCTTGCTCTCTTGTGGCCTAATGGTTAGAGAGTCTGACTCGTAATCCTAAGGTTGTGGGTTCGAGTCTCGGGCCGGCCACGACTGAGGTGCCCTTGAGCAAGGCACCGAACCCCCCAACTGCTCCCACGGTGTGTGTGTGTGTTCACTGCTGTGTGTGTGTGCACTTTGGATGGTTCAAATGTAGAGAACGGCCATATGTCAAGTCACTTTCTTTCCCCCTCTTAACACAAATAAGATGCCCGGAAAAAGTTTTAAAACGATGAGCTGACGCTGGAGACTCCTTCCATACACGTTAACCAAGCATCTGGATGCTTAAAGCTGCCCGTCCAGTTACCATGGAAACGATAAGGGATTATTGGGAATGTTGCACGTCTGACCAATCGGAATTCATCAGCGCTGTAGAAATGTGAGCCGATGATCTGCGGCACACACTCACACACACTCACACACACACACACACACACACACACACACACACACACCTGGTCGAATGTCCCACATGCACACATGGATACACAGAGACAGCTAGTAAGGAGCTCTCCATGTGTATGCATGCATTCTGTCTTTCTCTCTTTTTCTTTTTCTTTTTCTCTTACACACACACACACACACACACACACACTCACACACACACACACACACTCACACACACATACACACACACAAGGTTGCAGGGCCCTAATGAGGCCCTGAGAGACCCTGCTAGCCTGTCAGTCATCCACTGCACCACGCTGACATGTGGCTGACAACAGAAATGAGCTATTTACTGGCACACACACACACACACGCACACACAAACACACACACACACACACACATAACAAGGGTGAAGTGTGTCGTTAATATGCTGCCCAGATTCACACCTCGTCCTTTTACCCTTATTAGAAATAACAGATTTAAATCAGTTCCTAATGAAGAATGTTGTCATATTTTTACATTTTTTTATTATATATATTTTTAAAGTAAAGCACAATAAAGCAACACAACAAACATACGTTTAAAATGTATTACCGTGTGGCATGTTTAAGACTGAATATTATCTGCAGGTAATATTTTAACACATAAAGAAGAAGACCAGGTGTCACTGCCCGTAATAATAATAATAGAAAAATCTAATGATTTCGGTGTTAATTTATTATATTTAATCAGTACACAAGTCCGTGTTACACTTTCTCGGCATAACATTGTGACATTTATTTTTCCCTAAACGTCAAAAAGTCTTTCGAATGAATCAACAGACACATTTTTCCTTCAACAGTAAGACAGAGAGCTTCGTATCAAGCCGTTTTGCAAGACTTTAAAATCTTGAGCTCCGACAGCCAATCAGATTCGCTCGTTCACGATCAATACTACTGAGTAGTTTTTCTCTAACGGCAGCTCAGTAGTTAGATTCCCAGGTTACTATTGAAGCGCTCGTTTCTATAGCAACAGCTGGTTTGTATCGGTTCTTCCCTCTGGAGACGTTTCATGGAAGGAGTCTCCGGTTTCAGAGGTTTGTTTTCCGACATCATCATGACAGCTGAGTTTATGCTTTATTATGTTTTATTAAGAGGACAGTAACAGAGGCTGGTGAAGGAACAAACAGCTGCTATAACGTTAACTGTAGCTAGAAAAGGATAAAAAATACAATGTCTAATTCCTTGCCTTTGAATTGCCATTGGTTATTTTCTTCTTACAGCAGAAATGAATATGTACGCTAATATTAAACTGAATATACAAAACAGTTGTGAAACTTTACTTTTTTTATACTTTAATAGCTAACATTTTGTCAGACAAATCTGCTTTTTATGCTAATCTGGTAGCTATTGCGCAAATAAATAAATAAATAATCAGTCAAGCTCGGCATGTTTTGAGTAAAGTTATTTTCTTTTTTTCATTAATGCAGGTCTGAGATCACACATCAGCGACATGTTAGATAACATAACAGAAGCAAATGCTATTGGAGATAAAGCTGCTCTTCTACCATGTTTATAGGAAACAGGACGTGTACCTTTGGCACAGAAACCTGCCCCGCAAAAAAAAAAAAAAAAAGGAAAAAAAAAAACCTTCTCGGTAGCCTCAGCGAATCCTCCGGATCTGAGCCAAGAGCTATGAGCTCCTCGAAGAGCTAATGACCCGTACAGAGTAATCACCTCAAACAAACACTTCATCAGAGGTGCTCAGACATGTCCACCTGGCAGCACACACCGGTGGGAGAGAATACACACACATACACACACTAAGGAGCTCGTTTGTAAGACGGTAACTCTAAACTCGGGCCGTGTCGTTGCATGTTTCTTCAGGGCGGGCCAGGTTCGGACTCCGATCCGTCACTTTAGCCCAGTTCAAAGCCGAGGAGATTACGACTCCGATCGCATGAGCCACGAGCACGAGATGCTAATAATAACGCTTATAAATACCAGCATCTGTGAATGTTAAACAGCACCAAAGACAATAAGTGACTGGGGCTACTTCTGGCTCTTGATGCTACACGTTTGTAAAAATAGCCTAAAAAGTTAACGCTAGTGGTGCTAGATTTAAACATACATTATATTTAATATGTTTACTTTTAACATCGAAGATGAACAAACCCTGAACGTTAGCATTACCTACAGCTGTGTTTGGCTAATCTACTGTACGTTCGGCTAATTTTTAACCGCCATAAATACAAATACAGATAAACCAACACAAGTTCGCTAGTTCTAATGAATTCTGGTTTCCGATGACCGGAATGAATTCTGGAATCTTTCCATGATTAACTAAACTCAGGTCTCAAGGCATAAATATTGGCACCCTGTTTTTCAACCATTTTGAATATTTGTTAAAACAGCTGGCTGAGTTTTAATAATAATTATAATATAAATAAGTTTTTGTGTGGTTCGTACTTAAGATAAATGTCTGAAATGATGTTTACATCAACTTGGGAAATTCATTCTTTTATATATTTATCTTTATGTTTCTGATCGTAGTTTATTAATTTTTTACTTTTGCCTTTAAAACTGCCTTGCTATTTAAGTCTGTTGTGCAGGAATCCTGCTGTATGACGGTGCGATTTTTAGCAGTCGTTGACCCATGCGTATGTGTGTGTGTGTGTGTGTGTGTGTGTGTGTGTGGCCCCTTGGTTGCTTCTTGGTGGGAGGTTTAAGGATCACGCTGCTCTTAGAGGATTCCGTCACTCCGCTATGAGTAAAGCTCTTACCAACAGACCTGTCTTAAACTCAGTATAGCACCAACGTACCACTGGACAACACACACACACACAGCAGGGACCTGCAATTACAGCAGTACCGTGTCATTACTGACTTATACAGCATGCTATTATCACACCCTTATAGACAGGAGAAGGAGGAGGATGCCTCGAACCCTGGCTGTAAACTATAAACAAGATGAAGCCAAGCAGGACTTTCGGACCTGGGTCTTATTAAAAGAGAACATAATCCTGTGTGATAAAAAAAAAGAAAGATCACCATGAAATGGGCCCATACTCCTATTCAATTAGTCAAAGTCATAAAAGGAAAAGAAAAAGAAGAAGAAGAGGAAGAAGAAGGAGGAGGAGGGTGGGGGTGTGTGTGGCTCCTCCATTGATGGTCATGCCCTAGTTGTTCTTTTGTGAAGTTTAGCAGTGATGGAGGGGGGTCTACACAACACGTGAAGCATACCGTCTGGGAAAGCAATGACATCATCAGTCTCTGCCAGGGCCAGTGGACCATGAACCAAAAAAGGTTTTTAAATACAGGAAAAATAAAAATCTTAAAAAAACAAAAAACAAAAAAAACCCTTTAAAAGCCACATCTCTAGTATGAGTATTTACTGTATACTCTTTGTAAACGTCTTATATTTTAAATTTTGTACCTTTTTGTAACTTTTGTAAAGGTTTAATCTACATCTTTAGGCTTTAATAGAAAAGAGATGCACTAAAAGTAAAAATGCACTAGCCATAAAATACCATTGAAAGGTATTTTAATGATAAGTAAGTTGTATGCTTGACTGGACCAACCAACCTACTAGGACTTGTGTAATTAAACTCTCTTTTTCTGGATATTTTTGTACTGTTGGAGAGTAAAATGGTCGTTTATTGTGTGACGCATCACATAACTGGCATCATGTCCGCATCAACAGGCACAGGTGACCACTCTGAAACCTCAAACGTAGAACAATCCTCAAATAATTCGCTTTTTCACAATTATTTCTAGACCATTGGACAAAGTGTACTTCATATTTTTGTGCCATGAACACTGTGTACTTTCTGGCAAAGGTTTGCAAATTGTGTTGAAAAAAGTAATAATATTTAGGTAATAAATATTTCTTCTGTCCACAGAAAAACATCTGAAGATGATGTTGATCTATGAATATCTGTAAATATCCTTAATGTAGGTCAGCATGAGCCAATCTTCATCCATCTCCACACTAACCCTAACCCATCATGACCTTAATAAAGTATTTTGAAGACGGAAATCACACTAACATATGCAATACACAGTGGGCTAAAGGAGCGAAAAATATTTTTGGAAAAACACTGATGTAGGCTGATGCCAGGGAACTTATTTAAAGACGCCCCCTTGAACAAACTGTTCCTTTAAAAAGCTCCTCTCCCTGATGAATCGTTACGATTCACTTCACTGAATCGATTAAGGGAATCATGATTCCTTTGATTTATCAGCGTCCAAATAAATACACTTACAGGCAAAAAATAACGTTTAGATATATTTTTGACAACCTTAACATTCACTTTTTCGTTACCTAATGAGTCATTTCGTTTGTTTGTTTGTTTGAATAACAGCTTTTCTGCACGTCTTCCTCAGACGTGTTGAAGAAAAAAAATAATAATTATTATTGATTTAAATAGAAGAAGAAGCTTCGTGTACTTTAACTGCGATAAAATGTCTTATAGGAACACTAAAGCCAAGACAACAGTTATGGAAATGAGTCGGGAGTCGATTCAAACGACTCCTCCATAGATTCCTTCCCGCGAATCGAACGCTCGTGTCGTTTTTCAGTACCGACTCCTCCTCTGCTCCGCGTCTCTAAACGCGCTGCGCTCGCGCGCACTGCCCCGACCAGCAGCTCAGCGTGCACGCGAGCGGACAGATCTCGCTCCTGTCTTAGAAAGAAAAGAAGCCTGTTTTTTTTTTTGTTTCTTGTCTTTTCTTTTTTTTTTTTTTAAACACAGTTGAGACACCGCGTCGTGCCTGTGGAAGGGATTAAAAACATTTCTCCTTCTTTATTTTTTAAAGAAAAGCAGCCGTTTTCCGTCGCTCGCGCACGTTTTTTTTGGGTTTAAAAAGTCTGTCTCGCGACGTGACCGTTGAAACTTTTTTTTTTCTTTGCAGCTCAGCTAAACTACAGGTTACTTGTGGAGCCGAGCGAATCGACACAGAGTCGCGAGGCGGGAAAAAAAAGGCACAAAAAGTCGACTTGTTGCAGTCGGAATTCGAATTTGGATCATAGGAAGCGAATTTCAGCCGCTTTGGGAGTTTTGTGGAGTCGCTGCTGTGTTTTTTTGTGGCGCTTTTGTTCTCACAACAAGAACGAGGCTTCACTCGGTCACCCAACCGACTCATTCACTCGACTCCTCCATCACAGCCGATAAGTTTTACTCGAGTCTTGCAACACTTTTATTTTTTTTAGTGTTACTAAGGTGCTGGATTTCACAACGTAGTCATGGACAAGCATGGATTTCGCTCCTGAGGATTACTACTGAAATAGTGTTTTTCTTTTCTATTTTTTTTTTTATTTCCATGTTTTTTTAAACCCCTTTTTATTTTCAATGCTCCATCAGAACTTGAGCTGAGACTTTGTTGTTTTTAACACAGAAAGCTATCGTTCCTGAAACCGCGCGGTTGTTTTTGTTTGGTTTAGTTTTTGTTGGATTTTGTGTGGCGCGCGCGCACGTTACCACAGCCGACATGCCTCAGCTGAACGGAGGTGGAGGAGACGAACTCGGGGCGAACGACGAAATGATCTCGTTTAAAGACGAAGGCGAGCAGGAGGACAAAACGGCCGAG
Organism: Tachysurus fulvidraco; assembly: GCF_022655615.1. Lineage (NCBI taxonomy): Eukaryota > Metazoa > Chordata > Actinopteri > Siluriformes > Bagridae > Tachysurus > Tachysurus fulvidraco. The sequence goes on along the minus strand of NC_062531.1, from coordinate 25,240,734 downwards.
AGCGTGTCCGCAGACAGGGACCTGGACGACGTCAAGTCGTCGTTGGTGAACGAGTCGGAGAACAACAGCAGCTCGTCGGATTCCGAGGTCAGTCCGAAGAGTTTAGGAAACAAAACCACGCTTTATAAATCAACCCCTACGAGTTAAAAATCGTGTCAGAACGACGAGAAAAAACAACAACAAAAAACGTGTGTACTGAACCTGACGTACTGCGTAGCGTGCTAGTATGAGAGGTCCCAGGTTGCCATGGTGACCCACAACCGCTCCTGCTTAGCCTAGCACGCTAATGTGGGTTTGGTTTTAAAGCTTTAGATTAGTGTGTGTGTGAGAGAGAGAAAGAGTGAGTGTGTGTGTGATAGAAGTGTTTCATATCTTTTCCAGCCGACAGAGAGACGCCCACAAGCTCGCTCCGAAGCCGAAAGTTATGAGAAAGCCCGAGAGTGTTTTACTGAAGGTAATGTTCGTGTTGTTGTTGTGCTTTATTTCACTCTAAAGGGTTGCTAACATTTTTCCCCCCTGCCGCCATTTGGCTCTAATTCTTTCCTCCGGTCTTCGTTTCCCTCTTAAAACAGCGCTGAGGAGGCAACAAGATGGAGGAGGGTTGTTTAAAAGCCCTCACTACCCGAGTTACCCGTTCATCATGCTCCCTGATCTGACCAGCCCTTATTTACCCAACGGGGCTCTGTCTCCTACAGCCAGGACTGTGAGTACACACACACACACACGCACACGCACACATACACACACGTGCTCCATGTCAACGCTGTGCACTTTTAATGAGCCCACAGCACACACCTCTAATGGCCCGTGTTACTGTGTTACAGCAGTGGTCATGTTTTATTTTTATTTGTTTTCTCCTCGTCCCAGAGCTCCTGCTGAACTTTAGTGCTCTGTTTGAGCTTCATGTGGAATATAAAGTGCACCCGTGAGCACCAGGTTTACCTTACGGCACCAAGTCGGCCGTATTCGTTTGACCTGTGTGTGCGCGCATCTGAAATGAATTTACGGGGTCACCTCGCGCTCCCGGAACGGTAGCCGTGTCCGACGTGTACGTACAGAATGACGGATTTGAGCTTTGTCTGGCAACCGGACAGTTTGTTAATGGGTCACGTGTTCGTAACACGTTTTCAAACTGTATATGTGCAACAAACTTGGTAAACACACCTAAAACCCTCAGAGAGCATCATGTCTCTGACACGTAGCCTCTTATTGGTTGTCTAAAAAGGTCTTGTTTTAGTTTTGGAGCTGAGCGAAAACAGCAGGACGACATATAACGCAATCTTTTACCGACATGTCACTTCGGACAGGTTTTATATATATATATGTGTGTCTGTGTGTTTCCTGAATTTCTTTATCCAAGGTACAATATGATGTAATCATTCCCCACACATCCTTTCACAGTTTGTTAAAAGAAAAAACCCCAACTAATTCTGACATGACAAAAATCTCAGTGCTTCCAGACTAGAGATTAGATCCCTCCACAACCATGTGAAACTAATCCAGCCTGAATAAGGCTTAAGTCTAAGTTTGATTAATGCACGAGCAAACAAAAGTCCTAAACATATTTATTTACTTGGAGCGTGCGGTATTCACAGGCCTGTGTGTGTCAGTGACTGTTATGACTTCATGTTTTATATCCAGAGAGATTTAGTGACAGGACGTTGTCCCGGTCCTCGCCGTGCTGGTGCCAGTCTTTGTCTCGCTGTGTCTTGTGCTTGGCTGTCATCCTCATGTTTGTGTGTGAAATGCTTGGGGGATAGAGCTAACACCATACCGAGCACACTTCCAATCAGAGCCGCCTGACGTTTGCCAGCAATAAGTGTCCCGAATTTGCTTGTTTTTCCCGACCGAAAATTAAATTAAGAGGAAGGCGAGAGACCGAACGGTGAATTTCCCTCCGCAGCCGGATACACAGACACGTCCAGAAAACGGGCTTCGTGTCGGAGTCTCTGTGCTGAAGAAACATTTTTATTTAAAAAAAAAAAAGCCGTGTGTGTTGTGTAGATTAATCATAGCCCTGCCAACAACTCTTCTTGTATTAAATCCTTTAGGTATTTTTGTGCTTATGTGGTGACCAACTGAGGAAGGGAAAAAAAAGAGAGAGAGAGTCTAGATATTTTTTTTTCCTGGTGCCAACACTGTTTTTGTCTCGTGTAAGGCGTCAGGTTCTGGATGTTTGTGAAACCTCAGATGCCTCATTTGTTCGAGTTTAGCGGCGTGTTCTGGGAAAGTTGACCAGCCCTTTTTTAGCTCGTGCACTGGCTTCTTTTGGTGTCGCTCGCAAAAGAACTCAGCGGGTATTCATGTCAGGAGAAAGACAAGTTTAGACCTCTGCAAAAAGTGAAGCTGGCTTACTTTTTTCTCCTTTCTTTCTTTCTTTTTTTTCTTCTTTTTTTTTCAACATAAACTGAAAAACATTTTCTTCTAAATCTCTGGGTTTCGCCTCTATTTATTCCAAACCCACAAATCCCTCTCCTTGCTTTGAATCCCAAATGTGTTTTGACTGAATTTGACTGAAAAGTAGCACAAACCCCCTGTCCCTCTTCTTCTCTTTGCCAAACTTCTCCAGTTTTTTTTTTCCTCCCCTCTCTCTCTCTCTCTCTCTCTCTCTCCCCCCTCTCGTCCTCTCCATTCAATTACTGAGGCGTTAGGCCAGCATTGTTATTCAGAGGGGGTGCTTGATGGCTTCATTGCGCCTCTCCGTAGGCCCTCATTAGCGTAATGGCCTCTCCTTACGCACTAGGTGCATACCTTTGCAGAGATCCTCTTTTTGTTTCTTAGCATATACAAGGCTTTTTTGTAATCTCCATCAGCACATCTTCTCTCTTCTCCCTCCTCCTTCTCCCCGTCCTCCATTTCCATACTCCTCTAATAGCGCCAGCTTCTGCGTACTCGAGACTGAGTTTAGCTCGAATTTGTCTTAGGATGGTTTTATAGGTTTTTTGTTTTTTTTTATCTCTGCTGTTTTGCATAGCTGTTAGACACGTTCGTGAACTTAGATCAGACATCGCAACGGTGTCGGGGAGGCGCTCGTGTTTTTTCTCCACTGATTAAATAGATTAGGAATTCTTTTTAACAGCACACACACACACATGCGCGCACACACACACACACTGCTTAAGTAAGTAGTCTGATAGTCAAATTGAGTTAGTGCCAAGACTTGTGTGTGTGAACTTATCAGATTTAGACTAAAGTGTAAGTCAGCGGGACGTGTACCCGGGACGAGCTCAGCCTGTCAATCGACACCTTTTCCGTCTGAACCGTGACTCAGCCGCTCGAGCGGACGGCATTCTTTGCATAGTTACACACCGGTTTTAAGCCGGGGCCCTCGGAGCACTGTCGCAAGACGCAGCTGTCAAAATCTCCCCAGGACCTCCCCAAACGAACCGACGGAGGTCCCGCGTTTGTCCGCATCTCAATCATCCACCTCCTCCAACGCAAACCGCCGAGTTTGGAAACAAACGCACAAATACACATCCTGTTTGCCAGGAGGATAAGCATTTAGTCCTCGCTCCCCCCACCACCACCCCCGTCCCACCTTGTCTGGAATGCAAGTATGCGCTCATGCTGTTCTCGCAGCTCATCCTGAGACGTCAGGACGAGATTTGTGATGGTTGACAGGCAGAGAGTTATTTATTTATTTATTTGTTTGTTTGTGAACCTGGAGTCTGAGGGCAGCGCAGCATTCCAGCGCATTTACAAAGCAGCACGCGAATCCGAATCAAACACGAGCGAATCTTAGGGCACGTCGACAAATCCTCCGTCGTGTTCCACGTCACACCAAGGACAGGAAGAGGAGGGGCTTAGTGCAGGTAATTAATTAATTAACCATGGCTGCCAACGACAGCGTGTAATCTCCACATTTCCTGGGACAAAGTGTCACTCAGAGAAAAACACACATGTAACGAACCTGAGACAAAACCTGTTGTTTTTTTTAGACTCGAGCCAAGAAAAGACTCCGAATGTAGAGAGGCAGAAGTAAACATGATCTTTTCGAGATCTTTCTCAAGATATCTTTAATAATTTGTAATTTAGCGTCTTTTCTCACAGGTTCTCGTGCTTTTCAGGGTTAAACTTAGATGCAGAACTTTTCCAAACACAGCACAATATGTCAAATAGTTATTATTCGCTTTTCCCCAAGAACGGCGAGAGCTCCACATCTCGTTTTTAACAGTCAAGACGCCTCGGAGGTCTGCAGACGTGAGCAGCATATGAAATAAGAGAGCGGGAGGGAGAAACCTCCTCTGCGGTGAAAGGCTGCGGTGTATCAGAGTTTGAATACCTGTGGGAGTTTGAGCAGGAATGTAAATATTGAGACGTTAAAAGAAAAAGGCCATTATTCTCCAGTAACCTTTCCTCTCGCCGGCCCACGAGTGGCTTCGGAGATTCAGAGCGTCTCACTCGCGAGCACGAATCTGGCGCTTTAAGGCTCGTTAAAGAGCCCGGCGGCGTTTGTGCGTGAACGCAGGTGTGCAAATGTGACCGTAGGACCACTTTTCATAAACACGCATATAAAGCAGGCGAAACACGACGGGCCGAGTCAGAGCTCTTCTCTAAAGCGTCCGGAGTTCACGTCTCAGCGGAGGAGACCGTCGTCTTTCGCTAAGCTACGCTGCACAAACCGGACGGATTCACAAAGATTTCGAAACAGCCTGTAAGGGTTTTTGTTTGTTTGGTTGTTTTTTTTGTTTTTTTATTTTATTCTCTCCAGACTCGCCGTCGTCGTAATAGGATCCTTCGGATGGTATTTAGTTAGAGATTAAAGAAGTGGAAGAGACGTAACATTCCAAGACCCACCCAGAGTGACTCAGTGGTTCACTCATAATAAAATCCTCAGCCTTTTTATTCACACAGGATTAACTCTGTTTACGTTGTCGACTTGAGCCTAAAAAACCAGAGCGTAAGAAGGAGAAACAAAGGTGCACGTTTGTTAAAAACGAAAAGCTTTGGCTTGCAGAGCCGGTGCAGGGGTGAAGAAGAACGTCAACATGGGACTAAATAAGGAATCGAACACTTGTGTTTCTGCTCATGGAGAAATTTTCCTCGTTACATTATAAAGGTTCCTCCACCTTCCTGTGGTCACTGACACTGGAGACTTCTTCCATTTCTCCTTCGCTCGAAGCTTGTGTGTGTGTGAGGAGGAGTTCTTCCAGCGGAATGCAAACTTTACTTTTATTTCCATCAACAGAAATGGGTTTAGCGTGTGTGTGGGTCAGTCTCGTCGCTCCGTCTCCGTCCCCTGCGTCCGCTTCACCATCGCAACGTAAACGTGTGTGACACAGCGGCGGTGCTCTGGCGCCCACACGTGCAAACAAACGCGGCTCGGTGGACGTGTCGGGCACCGTGTTTAGTCTGCAGCGGAGGTGCCGTGGGAGGGAGGGAGAAATGTCCCAGTCGCTCTGCTGTTGCTTCTGTGTCGCTGCTCTGCTGGATGTCACAGTCTTTAAACCCCGAAGCTCCAAATACTGAACCTCATCTCAGTCTGCTCCCGGTTTTCACTCCGAACACACCTATACACCTGGGCATCGTCCCTCCTGCTTTATTTATTTATTTATTTATTTATTTATTTATTTATTTATTTATTTATTTATAAATGCCTGGGGACAGTGAGGGGGAAAAGTGTAACGAGTTATTTTTCTACTTCCTGTTTAGTTTTGCCCCAGAAAAACACTCTAGCCTTCTTTATCTCTCTCTTTCTGTTCCCTCTCTGCCATTAGATATTCCCTTTATAGTCCTGCAGCGCTTTTCAAGAGCACGGCCCTTCAGGAGGGATCCGACATATCTCTCTCTCTGTCTATCGCTCTCTCTCTCTCTGTCTATCGCTCTCTCTCTCTCTCTCTGTCTATCGCTCTCTCTCTCTCTCTCTGTCTATCGCTCTCTCTCTCTCTCTCTGTCTATCGCTCTCTCTCTCTCTCTCTGTCTATCGCTCTCTCTCTCTCTCTCTGTCTATCGCTCTCTCTCTCTCTCTCTGTCTATCGCTCTCTCTCTCTCTCTGTCTATCGCTCTCTCTCTCTGTGTCTATCGCTCTCTCTCTCTGTGTCTATCGCTCTCTCTCTCTGTGTCTATCGCTCTCTCTCTCTGTCTATCGCTCTCTCTCTCTGTGTCTATCGCTCTCTCTCTCTCTGTCTATCGCTCTCTCTCTCTCTGTCTATCGCGCTCTCTCTCTCTCTGTCTATCGCGCTCTCTCTCTCTCTGTCTATCGCGCTCTCTCTCTCTCTGTCTATCGCGCTCTCTCTCTCTCTGTCTATCGCTCGCTCTCTCTCTCTGTCTATCGCTCGCTCTCTATCGCTCGCTCTCTCTCTCTCTGTCTATCGCTCGCTCTCTCTCTCTCTGTCTATCGCTCGCTCTCTCTCTCTCTGTCTATCGCTCGCTCTCTCTCTCTCTGTCTATCGCTCTCTCTCTGTCTATCGCTCGCTCTCTCTGTCTATCGCTCTCTCTCTGTCTCTATCGCTCTCTCTCTGTCTCTATCGCTCTCTCTCTGTCTCTATCGCTCTCTCTCTATCGCTCTCTCTCTATCGCTCTCTCTCTGTCTCTATCGCTCTCTCTCTCTCTCTCTGTGTCTATCGCTCTCTCTCTCGCTCGCTCGCTCTTCCTGTATGTGTATAAATTTATTTGCTCCTCAATTTATTAATCCGAGGTGGGTGTTTTGGTTGGAAGCCCTGCTCGCTTTTGGGACTCTTCTTTTGGGAGGATGCGAGTTTCTAATGACAGCACGTGTTCTGTTTCTTTTTCTTTCTTTTCTTTTCTTTTTTTTTTTTTAGTTCCGTCCTCAGACTCTCCTCATTTCCTGATACAGAGTGCAGGATATTAACCGAATGTAATATCTAACTGTACTAAGCTACTGAAAGTGTGAACAAGTTCCATATCTATTTCTCGTCTCCTTTTCTCTCTCTCTCTCTCTCTCCCTCTCTCTCTCTCTCTCTCTCTCTCTCTTTTTGTGCTCTGTCTGCTGTATAAAGGTGTGTATACTTTCTGTTCTTGCCCAAAGCACCATTTAACAGTGATCCCAGTGTTCGTTTAGCTCCTGTATAATTAGTAGAAGTTGGCTGGAATCTTGTTATTTCAACAATTAAATCACAATAAATCCCGAGGCATTCGTAGAGTCAGAGGCACATACGGAGCGGCGGAGACGCCGTTAGCATGAGGAGCGCGAGTCGTGGCGAGTCCTCTGCGATTGTAGTGGGTCTGGCGTGGCGTTCGTGGTGTTTGGCATGTTGCAGCTGTCCACACTGTCCAAAATAACGAGTGTTGGAGGCGCGTCCACATTCGTTCACTGGCCCAGCGTGAGTGTCGTATAGTGTCCTATAGGGACGTGTGTGTGTTTTGGCACCGATCATGTGTCCATTCCGCCTTCACTCTCGTGGATATCAGCAGCCCCAGGCGCCCAGGTTCACCTCCCTGGGAGCAGAAGGGCAGGGGGAGACACATCCCCGCCTCTCCGGGGCCGATAAGACCTCTCAGGGCTGATTGATGGCGCACCCTGTGTACCCCTCAAAACCCCCTCCACAACATCTCCTCCTTCTCCAACTCCTCCACTTCAGCTGCAGTGAGGGCCTCATGGGATGACGTGTGGCCCCTCGCTCTGAGCCCGGGGTTTTATTTCACGTGTAGAGGCATCTAGGCTCTTAAAAACCAGGGCACTAAGTGCTAGACTCCAGGCTAATAAAACCAGATTGTTCCAATGGGGGAGGGCGAGAGAGAGAGAGAGTGAGCGAGCGAGGGGAGGGGAGGGGTGCACCTCCTAAACAGAGCTTCATCAGTCTGGTATTCCAACCAGATGGTTTCAGTTAAAGCTGAGCAGAGAGAAAGTGTGTGTGTGTGTGTGTGTGTGTGTGTGTGTGTGTGTGTGTGTGTGTGTGTGTGTGTGTGTGTGTGTGACAGTGAGTGAGTGAAGGGGTTTGAGTCTGAGAGATTTGGCCATGATAGGAAGTTGCTTTTAGGTGCTGCAAGATAGCAGATAGGGAGAAGAGGCCTGAAGCAGAGGTGACAGCGCTGATAACCGTGAGAGAGACACCGATAGGAGCCTGAAAGACTCCTGGAGACGGTCACGGTGTGTGTGTTTAAAAGAACAGCAGAACCGCACGGGTGATTACACAGAGCGAGCGGTTTGCAGTCGTAACCACTGGCATGCATACAAGAAACAAGGACAAGCTTTATGCACACAGCGCTCCAGCGGCACGCAGATTTAAAGCGCCGCTGCACTTGTCTGACAATCTGCCGACTGTTGGCGCTTCACACGGCGCGTGTGTGTGTGTGTGTGTGTGTGTGTGTGTGTGTGTGTGTGTGTGTGTGTGAAGGAGATAGAATTCCCTTTCAGAAGGCACGTTGGAGATCAGAGCAGTGTGTGCAAGCTTGATGGCTAGCCTAGTTAGCGCGTTTCCTCACACATGTCCTCCAGTTAGAGCGTTAAGAAGATTTATTCTTCACTAATCCACTTCACTGTGCAGCACCGTAGAGGATCGTCTGTGCGCGATGTTAGTAAGAGCGTTAATAACGTTGAGAGTTACAGCGTACACTCATGCTAAAGTGTTACATCCGTCATATTCAGCCGGTCCCCTACTTTATTTAAAGGGACGATCCCAGACGTCACTCCCTCTAGCACTGACTTACCATCTCAGTCACTAGAGTTTTTTAAATAATAATAATAACCCCGCCGCGAGCTCCTGCACCATCAGCAGTCCCGAGCTCCTTCACAGAATATTTTCACGTCCTTCACGTCACCTCCTCGCACCTCGAAATGTCCCGTCCCATTAGAGAAAGTGTCACACGTCTAAACAGGACGCTCAGTGCCAGGACACTGAAATTCAACCACAAACACTGTGGGATGGATCTGCTTTAAACTAGTGCTACAGAACCCACAGTCACACACACACACACACACACACGGTCTTCTCTGATGACCTGTGTAATAGGTCTGGACATCTCTGGCACATTGAGCTTCTGTGTTACACCAGCTGTCATCACAAACTAGCAGCGCACGTGACTGCGCCGTTAGCTTCAGTTTGATTTGGACTGTCTTTAGAACAGAACTGAAGGTGTGTGTTGTTTTAGCGAACATGGAGCATGTGAGAGAGGTTGAGCTGTAGAGTGTAGAAGTCTCTCTTTCTGTGTGTGTGTGTGTGTGTGTGTGTGTGTGTGTGTGTGTGTGTGTGTGTGTTGGCAGGAGGAAAACTGGCCCTGAATAAGCTCTTTGAGTGGCTCAGACTGTAAAGTATGGCAGGACAAAGGCCTCAGAGTTGCAGCTGACACACACACACACACACACAGACACAGGTTTTCTGCACAAGTACTGAAGCTGGAGACTTCATGCATGGTGCTCATCGATGTATGCATATTGTGTTATGTCTTTGTGTGTGTGTGTGTGTGTGTGTGTGTGTGTGTGTGTGCGCGTGTGCTCCTATTAAAATGCACACTCCTATTAAAATGCTAAGGTTTACCCTGCAGTGATATTTAAGGGTGCCAATACTTTTTTTATAAAATATATTGGATAGAAATAGACACTGTTGAGGGGGATGTTAATCAAGTAATGGTCTGAGTTATATAGTGTGTGTGTGTGTGTGTGTGTGTGTGTGAGAGAGAGAGTGAGAGCTCAGCAGGTGGGTAAGTTGTATATTTGCTGCTTTATGGATTTTCCGTGAACTGGCTGACTGTGGAATTACGCATACGAGCTTCAGCTTCATAAAACACTCTCTTAAACTCCTCTTAGCATCCTGTCTCTCTGTCTGTCTCTCAGTCTGTCTCTCTGTCTGTCTGTGTGTCTGTCTGTCTGTCTCTCTCTCTGTCTGTCTGTCTGTTTGTCTGTCTCTCTCTCTGTCTGTCTGTCTGTTTGTCTGTCTCTCTCTCAGTCTCTGTCTGTCTGTCTGTCTATCTCTCTCTCTTACTCTGTCTGTCTCTCTGTCTGTCTGTCTCTGTCTTTCTGTGTGTGTGTCTCCCTCTCTCTCTCTCCCTCTCTGTGTGTGTGTGTTGTGATTAGCCTTTCAGTCTCAGCGGTGAAGACTCACTGTGAGACTAATTCGGGGTCAAAGTCTCTCTGTCATTTAATCGCATTTGTTTGCCCACACCTCAGACTTGACTACACACACACACACACACACACACACACAGCTCCATCTCGCTCCTCCACACGTACACACAGACCAGAGTTTCAGGTTAGATGTCACTCATTTCTTTGTTTTATTTTCTTTTCTTTTTTTTCTCGAGGTTGAAGGGTGAAAGGTCAAGGCTGCGGGTCACAGGCCTGAGTGAGATTACTGAGACCTCTGCCTTGTGTGTGTGTCTGTGTGTGTGTGACTTGATGATTGACACTGAGACTCACTTATTTGACAGGTTAAATATTTACCTCTCACCACATCAGCACGTCTTCTACCTGTTCAGGTCGGATTTGCACAAATGTTTTGTCTTCTATTTTTGTTGTTATTTATTTCTTTAGTTTTCCTCCATATTCACTCCATAATCCTGTGATGTAACACACCGCTGATTCGTGCTCTCAGGTGTGTGTGTGTGTGTGTGTGTTTCGTAGGTCCAGTGTTGGATTGAGAGCGTAAACATTTCTTACACACACACTGCATACACACACATACAACACAAAGACCTTGGCCCATGCAAGGTTTGTTTGTTTGTTTGTTTGTTTGTTTTAATTGATATAAATAATAAATCTCTTCCCTTAGTAGTCCATCATAACCTCTAATGGAAGATGGATTTTTTTAAAAAAAAATTTCCATGGATTTCTGAGAGTCTTGAGCTTCATCGTGTCTTCGTCATACAGATAAGGGGTTTTAGGAGCCGTGTGTTTCCCTGAACACTTCGTTTCACTGGCTGTTGTGCAAACGTGTGGAGGAAACCCAACGTGCTGCTGATTTTAAAACCAAGAACCTCGTTGTTATTAAAACGCCAACGAGCTCGAAGGCTGAGCTTTGTTCGTTATTTCAGGAGGAACTTGAAGTTCAGGAGGAGTAAAGAACACCGGGGCTTAAATAAAGCGCTCTAAAGACACTCAGTTGATTTGGAAACTGTCCTGAGGCTGCTGGTACGCTTAGCCCCTCTTCCTCTCTCTCCGTTTCTCTTTGCACTCCATTGTGTGTGTGTGTGTGTGTGTGTGTGTGTGTGTGTGTGTGTGTGTGTGTGTGTGTGTGTGTGTGTGTGTGTGAGGACTGTTTCACATTAGCATCGAACTCCCGATTTATTAAAGCAGGCTGTAAACCCCCTCCTCTAATTGCCTTCCATTTTCTGTCTCTGCGCTCGTCTTGTTCTTTCTCCTCTTGCATAACCGTCTGAATTAGTAAGTTTCATTCATCCTCTTCTCTTTTTTTTCTCTTTTCCTCCCCTCCTCATGGCTCACTGTTAGCGGGTTCTTCAGGGTTTTTATTCGCCAGAGAACACAAGTCTTTAGGGACCTTTTGAGGCGCTTGTTAGAAACACTCGAACCTAGCTCATGTTTCCCTCTCTCTCTCTCCCTCTATCTCTGTTTCTCTACCCCTGTCCTCTTCCCCTCCCTCTCCCCCTCTCTCTCCCCCCTTCCCCTCTCTCTCACTCTCTCTCTCTCTCTCTCCCCCTTCCTCTTGCTCTCTCTCTCTCTCTTCCCCTCGCTCTCTCTCTCTCTCTCTCTCTCTCTCTCTCTCTCTGTCTCCCCCATATGATGACCAACACAGCATGATTAAACACTCCTCTCTAACACTTTTTTCCCCTTTAGCCATACGTGGCCACTTGGCTCAGATTACGCCACAGCTCACAGTTCTGCGCTCTGATTGGTCAGAACAGTGAGGTAACGAGTGTTTATAGCTGTCGTAACGTACACGAGAACACAAACTCGCTTGTGCTGACACGAAGTAAGAAAAAAAGAAAAGAAATAAAACACTTTAATGGAAAATCTGCGTACTGATGTTGATGCACTTCAGCAGCATCTCTTTGTTGGTCTCTCACTGCAGTGATAAGTTTAGTAATAATAATGTAATAAATGTGAAAATCGATCCATCAGAGATGAGTTTAAAGCTTCGATCCATGTCAGGATCTCGGCGTCCGTCCAGGTGGAGCTGAGCTCAGGTACGCAGATGGCGTTCCGACTCCGATAAGTCACACGATCTCCATGAGCCTCCTCTTTCTTCCGTATTTTTTCATGACGTTACAATTTATTAATCACCATGTAGGTTTTTTCCGCTCGATCATAAACAAACCTGAACGATTCGTGTGTGAGAGGCCGTGAGACTCGGAGACTTTCTGTGACCCGTACAGCGCCGTCCAGGTGCGGTCGTGCCACACACACACACACACACACACCCCTGTTTGCTTCTGTCATTGTACTCCTGAGCCTTCCTGTTTGCTCTGCTACGCCTGAAGGACTCAGGCTTTTCGGCCCAGTGTTGAAGGAACTGTGTAATAAACAGACGTTCAGAGAATCAGTATGATTTAATATCTGGTGATGTTCAGCATGCAGAGCGCGCTTTTTTTTTAATTATTATTATTATTATTATTATTATTATCAGCGCAGGCCCTGTGGCTGGTGGTGTGTGTGATGTCACCCGCTACTCCGTTGTCCTTCTGGACCTTTACGTCTCTTTTGGTTTTTATGTGGAAAATATCGAGTACGTGTGTTTTGTAAGGTGTCGGTCAGAACACGAGGCTTGAGCAGATTTACCGAGAAGCCCGAGGCCCTCGGAGCTGGAACTCAGTCGCAGCAGCTCTGCGTGATCCATCCAGAATTTCCCGGCGCTGCCAGGGTGTCCCACATTTGGAAATACTCATGTGGAGTGTGTGAGAGAGCGAGAGAGAAGGGGGGGGGGAGCAGGGGAGAGGGGGAGAGAGGGAGGCTCCAGGCATACACGAAGATGTGGATAGTGAGGGAGAACTACACACACAGACACACAAACCCACCTACTCCTGTACACACAGAGACACACACGCACACAGAGAGACACACACGCACACAGAGAGACACACACGCACACAGAGAGACACACACGCACACAGAGAGAGACACACACACACACAGAGAGAGACACACACACACACAGAGAGACACACACACACACAGAGAGAGACACACACCCACACAGAGAGAGACACACACAGAGAGACACACACACACACACAGAGACAGACACACACACACAGAGAGAGACACACACCCACACAGAGAGAGAGAGACACACACAGAGAGACACACACACACACACACACAGAGAGACAGACACACACACAGAGACACACACACACACACACACAGAGAGAGAGACACACACACACACACACACACACAGACAGACACATACACACACAGACACACACACACACTCGTTTCAGAAATCTAGTTTCTACCCTTGTGTAAATTCTCCATTCAAACCAACAGCATTTAGCTTTTAAACAAAAAATCTCCATACATGACTTGTATTTTTTTAGTTCATTCGAGCGAACGCCGCTGACACGAAGGTCATCATCGTAATCCTCTACACTATAAAGTATATAAAGTTTTCCACAATTACTTTGTTCTACACGGACAGCACCAGATTTGTAGATGCACTCGTGAGCACAGCGGCCCAGTAAAACTGTGACTTTAGGACCAGGACAAAAACGCCAACATGCTCCAAACCCGTGGAGTGACGAGGAACATGTGGAGCTGCAGTTTATCACATCCCCAAGAGATGTTTATCATGGTTAAATTCTCCTGTATGTGTTTGCAGTGTCCCAACACATTAATAACACACAGGGTTTCTGGTCAACACAAATAACCCTTTAAAGTGTGTGTGTGTGTTTTTTTTTTTTTTAAGTGTCTGTGACTTAAAATGGCGTTTTGGAATCTACGCTTTGAGAAATGTGTGTACGTGTGTGTACGAGGTCGAGTGAGTCTGAGCAGGCAGGGCTGGAGATTTGGGCCTCTCTCTCACACACACACACACACACACACACACACTAAGCCATCTATAGACAGCTGTGGGACGAGGGGGGAAGGTGTGTGTGTGTGTGTGTGTGTGTGTAGGAGTGGGTGGGTTTGTGTCAGAGGGGGCTGTGGAGTGAACACAATCACTGCTCTGTTTTCATAAGACTTGTGGTATGTGTGAGCAGAAACAAATGTGTTTAATTTAGCCCTCTTTTCTGTTCCTTCCACCCCTCCACCCTCTCTCTCTCTCTCTCTCTCTCTCTCTCTCTCTCTCTCTCTCTCTCTCTCTCTCTCTCTCTCTCTCTCTGAAAGGTCTAGTTTAAATGGTGGCTCTCTTAACACAAGCTCTTATTGAAGGCCTGGCACTCACTCAGCAGCACCAGATCAAATTTACTCTCAGGCAAATATTTATTTTCTCTTTTTCAGCCAGTCAAAGGCGGGGTTTGACTTCTCTCGCTCTCTCTCGCTTTCTTTCCCCTCTCTCGCTCTCTCTCTCTCTCTCTCGCTCTCCCCTAAAGTTTACAAGTGATTATTATGCCAACGGGTGAGGTGGGCAGTCTAGTTGCCAGTGGTAACCCCATAACTGATGCAGCCCATAATTATCAGGAGTGACTCGTCACATGATCGTAAATGCGAATTCCAGGTTGTTTTTTTTTGTCCTGTGTTTTTTGTTTCTTTGCCTCTTTACCAGAATATGACTGTGTTCTTTATGAGAATTCACTCTGCTAATAGCATGACTCTGTAATAGCTTAAGCAGTGAACACACACACACACACACACACACACACACACACACATGTACGTTAATGGTATCCCACTGTTGAGGTTTTACAGCAAGCATCCAGTCAGCCATTTCACAGCTAGCCACAGTGTCTGGTTTTTATTATTTAAAGGGAAAAAAAAAGTTGGCTAATTGCTCGGTAATTCGTTCGCCCGCTTCGGCCGTAAAGGACTTTGCAGCACTGAGAGAGAGAGAGAGAGAGAGAGAGAGAGAGAGAGAGAGAGAGAGATTGGACTAAAAGGGGGAGGTGGTGGTGGTGTAATCAGATCTCCAGGTACTGAGGAACCTCACAGTGGCCTGGTAATTGACTTAAACAGTATGACCAGCTTTCCTCTGCCTCAGGAGAATCACTCACACACACACACACACACACACACACACACACACGTCGTTTGCTGCTGCTTCTAATTACGCGCAAGGTTTCACTTCAACTGTTGTTTTCTGCAACACAATAGCTCACTTATTGTATAGACCAACCTTTTTGCTGAGTGCTCAATCTGTCCATCTGTCCGTTTATCTATCTGTCTCTCTATCTGTTTATGAATATCTCTCTACTTTTTTGTTTCTCTCCTGTCTCTAACTCCTGTCCTTCCTCCCTCGAGCCTCTCTCTCTCTCTCTCTCTCTGCCTCTGCATGCGTTTCTCATGCAGCTGAAACAGGATTATTAGGACAGCACTGTTCCTCAAGAGGAAGTCGTAAATCAGGATCATGTCATGGCCAGATTTCAGCCGTGACTCGGACGAGCGTGACAGCCGTGACAAAAAGGCGTCCGGCTCCATTTAAGGAAGGGGCGTGGCTTAGTGCCACAAAGACACGAGGCAACGGAGGGAACGCTTTTAACCGGTTGCGTCTTAGGCCACAGGGGTGCACAAACTTTTCTACATGCCTAGGAAATTATGCCACGACCCCGGAGTCATCAGATATTACACGAGTTCACAAGCAGATGCACCAGTGGGAATCGTTTAATTAATTCCGAGTGACTCATCAGTTAGAGTTAAGCATACGACTGTAAAAGAAGACGAGGTTAAAGAAAGACGTCGTTCACGCCGGTTATTTCATCTGTATAGCTATTAGGCCTTGAGGAACTTACTGAATTGTGTACAGACGTGAAAAAAGTCCCACAGACA
>NC_062531.1:25207456-25219956 GCF_022655615.1 Tachysurus fulvidraco | reverse complement strand
GTCTGTCTCTCTCTCTCTCACACACACACACATTTAAACCCAGCTCTGTTTAAAGCACTTTAAAAGTTATCTGCGATCGTGCACGTGTTTGCATTCTGGTGTATTTTTGGCTGCGTTTTGTTTGTTCCAGAGAGCCGGGTGACAGCGAGTGAGGTTTGTCAGACCTGCCGCAAAGGAGGCTGGGAAAGTCTCGTACTGAGAACACACATGCGTATACACACACACACACACACACATGCAGTCTCACACACACACAGAATCAAAATTAGCTCAGTGCAGCCCGCGGTAATCCGTAAGAATATGGAAGCGCTCGCACAACAGCTTTTTATTAGTTTTAAATCTAGGAGAGCAGCGGGGAGAAAAAATGTCCGCGCGCATGAAAATCTGCTGCATCCGGCCATTAAACTGATCCGCAAACCAGATGTGCAAGACGAGCCTCGAGTCCACGGGGCGAGAGAGAGACATAGACAGGAAGTAAGGGGGAGGGGTTGGTGGTGCTTTTGGGGAAGGGGGGGGGTTACACCAGTCGTCACTCGTCGGGGGAGGGGGAGGGGGTATTCCTGGACACCTGGAAAGCACTATGATGATGATGATGAAGAATAAGAAATGAAGACGAGCCAGTGGTTGTCGCCGGGGAGCAGTCAGGAGGTCAGGGATATTCACCAGGGCATCATCGATGAATACGAGCTATTACCACAGTCCTGCTTTCCCAGCACTCTCTGTGGGACGTCCTCCCAGCTGTCTCTCTCTCTCTCTCTCTCTGAGACACACACACACACAAGCACTCTATCTTTCTCGATGGGATCCCACAGATGGGCTCTTGTAGAAACACATTCCCCAAAAAACGTCAATTTCACACTCTCCACTGTGCTCCCATTCCTCACGCTCACTGATGCTGACACCCACCTGCAGGTGTGTGTGTGTGTGTGTGTGCGCGCGCACACGTGTATGTGAGCGCTCTCTGTTGACCTGTTATTTATGAGTTTTTCCTGGGCCAAGCTTTCCGTCGAGTCCACACACAGCACATAGCGTGTGTCACTTCATCATCTGATATCAGTCACCAGATTGAGATTATCAGAGTCAGATAAAATAAAAATGCCTTGAACAAAAGTAGTGAGCTTCACGATGCGAGTACATGCGGGGCGTGTGAACGCGGGTTCGTGTCGCACTAACGTCACTCACGTCCGATTGTTTTCTGTTCTTGTTCCACAGTATCTGCAGATGAAATGGCCGCTGTTGGACGTGCCAAGCTCAGCAGCGCTGAAGGACTCCAGATCACCTACACCGGGACATCTGGTACACACACACACACACACACACACACCTGTCGTGTTCACATGAAATATGAAACACGTACACACCAAATCTAATCCAGCACCATAAATATAAATACATATCATCTACATATCAAAAATAAAAGTGCATCACGTCATGTGACCCTCCGGAGGATTCTCGAAACTGGAGACTCATCCATGCAGTGTGAAGGCAAAACCTTCTGACCAATCAGAATGCAGAATTCCCTGTGATTTCATTGGTGAACGGTGCAGCGTCAGGTCTCCAGCAGTAACGTACGTTAGGTTTACAGATGTATTTATACTTGAGCCTGTAGTTCAGCCCCTGCACATGTTCCCAGATCTTCTGCCCCAACATGTACAGTGGGCCGAAAGCCGTGCAGTACAACTTCCCGTGTGTGTGTGTGTGTTGGCAAGACATTTTCACCAGGCTTCTTCAGAGGTGTAGATTTATCGCCTTTACTGTAAACCGAAAACAGAACTTTTAAAATGTTTAGATTATTGACGTGATGTTTGTCTCTCTCCGCTTCAGCGGTGAGCCTCACAGAGCCGTGATTCTGTTCTCAATGAATTGCTCACGAGGATCGGATCGTCTCGTCTGATAACGTAACGCCGCGTTTCAGTTCTCTAACACTGTGTGTGTGTGTGTGTGTGTGTGTTGTAATGAAATCCGGGTCCTAGGTAGTAAAACCAGTTTGAAGATGAGGGCAGTGTGAGATAAGAACTCTGCGGTTATAGACAAAAGCACGGTGTGATAAACAGTCTCAAACACACACACACAGTATCATGTTCCCCTTCCACAGTGGAGCATTGAGCCTGTTTTTACATCTTCATTTGGAGCCGGACGATACGACACCATCATATCCATAACGCAACAAACGGGCTCATGATTCACGTCTCTGACGCCCCACAAGTTTTCTCATGTCTGCGATAGCGAAAATATCGTCATAGGATGTTTGCGTACACCCAAAGACAGAAAGACGCGTTTGTGTATGTTACCCGCGTGTACGGGTCTTCGTAGGATTTTATATAGATGTATCGAGAACGTGTGTATTTTACGCGTCATGCTACAAATCCATCAGACACAAATTTTTAACTTTTTTTTTTAAGGGTCTCTTGGGACCAAAATTTAAACCTAGAGAATTTCTTGTTGGTTTTTACAGTAAACACCTAACAGGCTCACACGGTGCAATAAATACCTTAAAGTCCCTGGATTAAAATCTCGTCACTTCACAGTACACTGATTTCGTTTGACCACACGGTGAAGTACCCAGAGATCCAGTGACGTCCTTTCGTTTCTACATTAGCGAATAATTGTTTTATTGCTTTGGGAGTCTGATTCAGTCTGAGACTTCATTTGTGTCTCTCAGTCATGTGTTCGTGCTCTATTCTGTGTGTGTGTGTGTGTGTGTGTGTGTGTGTGTGTGTGTGTGTGTGTGTGTGTGTGTGTGTGTGTGTGTGTGTGTGTGTGTGTCCGAGAAAAAGAACGTCTTTAAAATCATCCGTCACAAATCCGATTCCAATTATTCACAGCTGCTCGACCCGAGGTTCACCCCCTCACAGCACCGTGAGATCGTCTCTGAACACAGTGCCATCTTTGTTGGGTCGAGCCACTGCACTTTTACTGCCTTAATCTCTTATCTAACGTTATATCGTGCAGCATCACAAGCGCAGGAGAAGACACAAGGAACCATCGGTCACGTTAGCTGTCCAATGAATGGAGCGTATTGAGGGTTCGGTGCTCAGCCTGTGGGTTTGTCTCTGTTTTATAGGGAGAGAGAGAGGAGAAAGACTAGGGAGAGGGAGAGAGAG
The DNA here is from genome assembly GCF_022655615.1 of Tachysurus fulvidraco. Classification (NCBI taxonomy): domain Eukaryota; kingdom Metazoa; phylum Chordata; class Actinopteri; order Siluriformes; family Bagridae; genus Tachysurus; species Tachysurus fulvidraco. Next base: position 25,216,852 of record NC_062531.1, on the reverse strand, counting down.
AGAGACACTAGAGAGAGGGAGAGAGAGAGAGACACTAGAGGGAGGGAGAGAGACACTAGAGGGAGGGAGAGAGACACTAGAGGGAGGGAGAGAGACACTAGAGGGAGGGAGAGAGACACTAGAGGGAGGGAGAGAGACACTAGAGGGAGAGAGACTATAGAGAGAGACACCAGAGAGAGAAAGAGAGAGACACCAGAGAGAGAGAGAGAGACACCAGAGAGAGAGAGAGAGAGACACTATAGAGAGAGAGAGAGAGAGACACCAGAGAGAGAGACAGACACAGAGAGAGAGAGAGTGACAGCTGCCCCTGGTAGCTGTGACATTATCAAAGTTTGCTTCAGGGCAAATGCTAGAGAGAGAGAGACACGAGAGAGAGAGAGAGAGAGAGAGAGAGAGAGAGAGAGAGACACACGAGAGAGAGAGAGAGAGACACTGGAGACGTTCTCACGTTATAAACATCTCGTCTCAGGATCGTCGCTTAAAAGATGCTTATAAGTGATGCTTTGAGTTTTCCCAGTGTGTGATATCACATTAGATACAGAAATGTAGTTTAATAAAGTTAACATGACATCAGCTAGCTCAAGTGTTCACCTGAAAGCAGCAGACCCCAATGTCGTGTGTGTGTGTGTGTGTGTGTGTGTGTGTGTGTGTGTGTGTGTGTGTGTGTGTGTGTGTGTGTGTGTGTGTGTGTGTTATATACACAGGCACTTGCCCTCTACTTCTTCGTATTAGTTCCTGTATGAAACGTTTTTCCCCTCTGTCACTCTCACACACGCTCTCTCGCACACACTCTCTCTCTCTGTGCACACAGATTTCTAGCTTGGTGCTTTGTGAGGACTGAAAATAATGTAGACAAGTAAACGTCAACTGTGGCGATTTAACAGGATGGTAAAATATTGTCAGCTTGTCAGTCAGTTATTCTGGAGAGAGAAAAAACACACTGAGGGTTGGGTCACGTCGTAGCCTGAGGGCGAGAGGCTCTGAGGAAACTGCTCAAGTGCTTTAGTCCAGTTCAGTGCTAATGAGAGGTGGTGACACACACACACACACACACAGGGTAGGAATCACCTGAGGGCACACACAGTTTATTGATTCACATCATGAGACGTTCAGCCAGCGATCTGTCCTGTACGGGGATGAATATTAATGTCAGACACGTTTTACTGCCACCAAGTGCTCACGTCAGATCGTGAACCTTACTCCGTCTCTCACGTGTGAACAGATTTACGAGTCCGGAGTTGATTTATTTACACTCGCACGAATACACAGATGTGTCACGAGCCGGCTGTCCGTCAGCTCGAGCCCGCGAGGTGTGTATGATAACTAGCGTTCCTGCTCTGTCCGAGACGCTCAATAATTCAGCACACAGGGTTCCTTAGTATTCGTGTTTGTGTGTGTGTGTGTGTGTGTGTGTGTGTGTGTGTGTGTGTGTGTACGTACACTCTGGATATCCAGGGAGAAAAGGAAACGAGTTAGATTGGGTGTTTGGTTTTTACATATCTATTTACTTGTGTGTGTGTGTGTGTGTCCTTGCATACTGGTTTGGAGCACAGAGAATGTGGATGCCACACTTGTGACCTCACGCTGACTTTTCTTTGTTATTGCTTCCCACTTTAACTGATTTCCTTCTTGTCTGTACTTTGACACAGGCACCGATCCATCACCCGAATTAGTCAGCAACTTATTTTTTGTTTTTGCTTAATTTCTGTGTGTGTGTGTGTGTGTGTGTGTGTGTGTTTCTCTCATTCTGAATTCTGATGTCATGGTCAGGCCACTCTGACATCCACTTCCTGCGAAAGCGACAAACAAAGCGGCCCGATCCCAGCATGCCTTGCGTTCTCCTCTTTTTCTCTTTCCTTTTTCTTCCTCCTGAGTTTCTGAAAGAGTCCGGTACCTCCCACCCTGCAAGTGAATACCAAAAAGAAAAAATGCACACACACACACACACACACACACACACACACACAAGCCTCCAAACAGGGTTTTTTGTTATGTTGCTACCCAGAGGCTGTTTGCCTAATAATTTATCTACACTGTGAAGGAAACCCTCCACTCTCTCTCTCTCCCTCTCTCTATCTCTCTCCCCCATTTTTCTCCCCCTCTTTCTCTCTCCCTCTCTCTATGTCCCTCTCTTTATCTCTCTCTCCCTCTCTCTTTATCTCTCTGTCCCTCTCTTTATCTCTCTCTTTCTCTCTCTTTCTCTTTCTCTCTCTCTCTCTCTCTCTCTCTCTCTCTCTCTCTCTCTCACATCCCTCATCTCCCACATCAGCCCTGCAGGATACAAGCGTGAGGTCGCCCCGAGTGTGTGGGCCTTTTGTTTGGATGTAAAATTCTGTAGCAGGTTACACATCCTGTCTCAGTGCTCCAGACAAAATGGCGTAAAGCACTGAAACTTTTTACTCGCCATAGTTTAAACGTCCAGCCAAGTGTGACAAAGTAAACATTAGCAGAGTTCCGGATTCTGATCGGTCAGAAGGACGCCGTTCAGTGGTGAAGGTGGACGCTGGATGGGGGTGGGTGGGTGGGGGATCAGTAAGGAGACATTTATTTAAGGTTAATAGAAGGTTTGTCCAGCGTTTTTGTTTTTTCCCGCCCCTTTACGTCATTGCTTCATTTCCTACACCAACACAACACGCACTTTAATTCACTAGTGATCAGTGTAACGTGCCTAGAGTGGGATTAATAATCATATCGCTTCACTTCCATCAGGTTGTTAATGTCCGTAAGATAACAGGCTCATATGGGTTTAGTGTTTGGGGTTTTTTTTTTTCACCCACTGAGTATCGCTGTGTAAAATAAATCAGAGGATCTGACCTGTTAGTCTGCCTCTCATCTTTCTCTAAACGGTGTACTACATGCTCTTTGTAACAAAAAGCTCCGCTCACTAACAAGTCTCGGCAAGTTCCACGTACAGCAGGACCTCCATTAATCAGGCGGAGTGCAGGCGATGACAGACAGTTTATTTTCTATTTTACCCCAAGCTCGCTCGTCCTCCCTCTCTCTCTCTCTGTCTCTCTCTCTGTCTCTCTCTCCTTCTTGTTTCTCTTTCTGTCTCTCTCTCTCTTTCTTTCTGTCTCTCTTTCTTTCTGTCTCTCTCTCTCTGTCTGTCTCTCTCCCTCTCACTTTCATTTCTCTCTGTCTGTCTCTCTTTTTTGTTTCTCTTTTTTGTTTCTCTCTCTCTCTCTCTCTCTCCCTCTCTCTATCTCTCTCTGTCCACTAGTGTCGCTCCTTTACTGTGCAAACATGAACATGCTGATACACTTTGTGTGTGTGTGTGTGTGTGTGTGTGTGTGTGTGTGTGATGGGTGTGAACCTTTTTGGCACAGACTCCCATTTAAAATGTTTTTTGGGGTTGAGCCAGATTGCATCACAGTCTTGTATTTTTTTTTCTTCTCCCTGACATTGTGCTACTACATGTACACACACACACACACACACACACACACACATCTGGATACACACTGCAATTGTAAACACAAATCCACCCAGTAATTTGTTTATTCTCTCTCTCTCTCTCTCTCTCTCTCTCTCTCTCTCTCTCAGTCTAATAAGGTTCCTGTGGTGCAGCATGCACACATGCACCCACTGACCCCCCTCATAACATACAGTAATGATCACTTTCCCCCAGCGACACCGCCTTCACACCTCTCCCCAGAGATCCTGGACCCCAAGACAGGTAAAACACACACACACACACACACACACACGTAGTCCATTTCATGCTTGTGGTTCTAAGACCGAATCTTTTTCTGCAGGTATTCCACGGACCCCCCACCCCTCTGAGCTGTCTCCATATTACCCTCTCTCTCCAGGGGCTGTGGGGCAAATCCCACACCCTCTAGGCTGGCTCGTCCCACAGTGAGTACATACACCTCTCTCTCTCACACACACACACACACACACACACACAGAAGATGGAGTAGTTTATAATAATCTTCTATAAATCTTCTTTCAGACAAGCACAGCCCATGTACTCCATTCCTGCAGGAGGTTTCCGTCACCCGTACCCAGCGCTCGCTATGAATGCCTCCATGTCCAGGTGTGTGTGAGAGTGTGTGTGTTACTCAGATCAGTCATCACAAACCATTTTCTTGATTGTGTACAGTAGACGATACGGTGACGTGATCTAAATACAGCGATGTTTTACTTCTGGTTCGCGAAGATTTGTTAAGCAAATGATTCTGTTTATTCCGATTAAATCGTCTGATAAGAGTATCGTGGCTTTTACACGGAGGAACAGCAGCAACGGTTACATTCTAACGCTTAAGCAGTTGTTTTAAAGACACGTCGACAGTTTAGTGTAGAAACGTCCGTACAACAGATTCACATGATCGGACACGTTATAACAGAGGAGCTTGTGTAGAAACACACACACACACACACACACACACACACAGGGGTCAAACAAAGTGGCCCAGAAATTAGAAGTTCAAGTTTTGTTAAGGAAATCCGAAGGATTTTAAATATTCCGATGTGACAGAAACACACTTTTTTTTCTTTTCTTTTTTTTTTCTTTTTTTTTTTTTTGACTGGTATTTTTGACTGGTATTTTTCTGGGTGACGAGCTGAGAGATGGCTTTACTAAACAGTTCCCTAATTACAAAACAAAACAGTGCAGATTATTAACCTCAGTATTGATGGCTGCCATGACAGCTTCAGCCCCACGGTCAGATTCGACTTCTCCATGTTAAACTCGTTTGTAGAGCTGTTGGAGAAGCTGACGGTTAGTCAGGGGTGTGCGCGTGCTCTCTCTCTCTCTCACACACACACACTCTCTCTCTCTCTCTCTCTCTCTCTCTCTCTCTCTCTCTCTCTCTCACACACACACGCTCTCCCCAGCGTTTAGTGATAATGCCTCATTGTGCTCGGCTGCAAACCCGCACTGTAAGGTGTCCTATTCAGCCCGCTGGAGGAAGTGGTTTCTGTGGTTTTTTTGGAAAGGTGTGTGCGTGCGCGCGTGCGTGTGTGTGTGTGTGTGTGTGTGGAAAGTGGTCTCAGGTGTCGAGTTCTCCTCGGTTTCCAGGGTAACTGCACACTCGGCTCTTTGCCTGTAGCAGGACTCATAATAGTTCTTTTGAGAGCGTCTTTATTTGGGCTACTTGTGAAATATGAATGAAAAGGTGTGTGTGTTTAGTCTAGACACATCATTAAGAGGGAATACGTGTGTGTGTGTGTGTGTGTGTGTGTGTGTGTGTGTGTGTCGTTCTCAGATCAGACACACGTGCTCATGCTGCACGTGTCACAGGGCTTCGTTTTAACTCAGGAATCTTTATGCTCTTCATTCAGGATCACTTTGTGTTTAATCCTCACGTTTGTTTATCTATTCATTACTGCTCACGAATCGAGGAGCTTTTTTCAGGATGAACCTACAAAGTAACTGCAGCTCACAATCTCCACCGAGCAGGTGAAGGTAACTGACTGGGTAACATGCAGTTCATTTACATACGGAGACTTCTCATTAGTGCTGGGATGAGTGACTGCGTGTAAAGACGTGTCGGTGCAACACTGTTCAAGTGAGCAGAGTTAACGTGTGCGCGCGCACACACACACACGCGCACTCACACACACAAACTGGCAGGAAAGGGAAGATTGTAGCAGCTTTCCAAGTGGAGCAGCTTTTATGTTGGCAGTATGAACGCTGCTCAAAAAGTCTGCCTACCGAGGGAGCGGTGAACTAAATAGAACACAATCTGGAACCTTTACTAAATATTCCCTCTCTCTCTCATTCTCTCTCTCTCTCATTCTCTCTCTGTCTCTCTCTCATTCTCTCTCTCTTTCTCTCTCTCTCTCTCCGTCTCTCTCTTGGTCTCTCTAGTCTGGTGTCAAATCGTTTCCCTCCTCACGTTGTGCCTCATCATCCTCATAGCCTTCATCAGACGGGAATCCCTCACCCTGCTATAGTGTCTCCTGCCATCAAACAGGAACCCAATGGAGAGCTGAGCCCTGCTTCACACACGTGAGTTTACACACACACACACACACACACACGAGTTCTATGGTGCACAGAGTAGTTTGTCACGTAGTCGTGTTAAGAGTCCGTTCTTGTTTGGTCTGTTTAAAACGCATCACTGTAGGTCGTGAGTGATCTCCGCTTGTAAACACAGACTTATTTATCAGGAGTGCTCAGTGCTTTCAGTGTCCGTGACTCCTTTAACTGGGAAAACCTACTGATTTATTTCATCACAATCCAGTTCATCAAATATTCGTCTCCTGTTAGAATGTGCACAAAAATGTGGCTCTTTGGCACTTTTTTAATCTTCTACACTTTTCACTCACTACATATTTACATTTCTGAATCACTATAGAACATAATAATAATTATAATAATAATAATAAAATCGACAACCTCACTTTGAGGACCATAGATTTACTTGACACTCTGAAGACGAGACTTATTTTATAAATGAACAAATTTAATTAGAGAGTTTTGCTCCCCCCCCTCGAAGGTGAGTAAAAGTGACGTCGGTCGTGTTACCGGGCATCAGGAGCTGTGCGAACCTTTCTGCTCTGTGTAGCCGATTTATAAAAAGAACTGTTGCATTCAGATTTTACTCGGGGTCTGAGTTTGGTTGGTAAAATCAAAGCCAGATGTGAAATGTAAAATCGTAACGTGCCCCGCAGCGATTGTTATTCTTACACCGTTCATGGAAAAGGGATCACACATGCAGGTGTTCTCTCTGCCATTCAGATTTGTTTGGAAAACTCGCTCATAATGACTTTTCATTCTCTCTCTCTCTCTCTCCCCCTCCCTCTCTCCATGTTATTTATGTGAGCTTCCTTCACTTTATCAGTGTTGTGTCTACCAGCTCACTACTGTCTCTCTCACATATACACAGAGTGACAAAGCTGTTGTTTGTGTTTGGAGCAGGAAGTCTCCAGGGCCGGCTAAGAAGGAGGAAGAGAAGAAGCCGCACATTAAGAAGCCCCTGAACGCCTTCATGCTGTATATGAAGGAGATGAGGGCTAAAGTGGTGGCCGAGTGCACGCTGAAAGAGAGCGCCGCTATCAATCAGATACTAGGCAGGAGGGTAAGAATGGGCGAGAGAGCGCGTGCAAGAATGAGTGCGAGCGTGCGTGCCAGTGTGTGTGCGCGAGAGCGAGCGAGTGTGCGAGAGCACGTGCAAGAATGAGTGTGAGAGCGAGTGAGTGTGCGTGTGTGCGAGAGCCAGTGTGAATGCGAGCGTGTGTGCGTGCGAGAGCCGGTGTGCATGTGTGAGCGAGCAAGTGTGCGAGAGCCAGTGTGCATGGGTGAGCGAGCAAGTGTGCGAGAGCACGTGCAAGAATGGGTGAGCGAGTGTGCGTGTGTGTGAGAGCCAGTGTGCATGCGAGAGTGAGCGAATGAGTGAGGTAGTGATAGTTGACTGTTCTCTGTATCTCCACAGTGGCACTCTCTGTCTCGGGAAGAACAAGCCAAATACTACGAGCTGGCTAGGAAAGAGCGACAGCTTCACTCTCAGCTCTACCCCGGCTGGTCCGCACGAGATAACTACGTAAGATACACACTGCTATACACAACTACACACACTTTTCAATAACAACACAACGCTAACATAACCTGGCCGTACCTCCAGCTCATAGGTCTCACAGTCACATTAAAACGACGGAATAAACCGAAAGCCGTTTGCGACCCAAATCCCTTCATCGCTGCTGTGTAACTCTGACATTTCGGCTTCCTCTGGAAATCTCGATACGATTATGCAAATTAGAGACCTGTCCAGCTCTGAATATGCCACAGCACTAGGCAGCACTAATGGGACACAAACTAAATTCCCCTCAAACCAAAGGATGTCTGAAGACACGTCCTGGCAGCAGGGAAAAAAATCGTTTGTGTGACTAAACAGCTTTGTGCATTAACGTAACGCCGTCTGCGGTGACTTTAGCGTCGACAAGGTTTTCACCTCCTCTCTGTTTCTCTCTTTCTACAGGGCAAGCGGAAGAAGAGGAAGAGAGACAACAAGGCCCCCTCATCAGCAGAAGGTGGGGGATGTTTGTTTCATTCGTTCTTTCAGGAATCAAGTGTGCTTCCTTTACTGCAGCGCGCGCGCACACACACACGCACACACACACACACACACACACACACACGTGTGCGCACACAAACCACAAACACAACTTTTCAATGTAGACTATTCTGGATTTAAATAATATTTCTGTACGTGTCTTAAAGGGATCCTCCATATTTTTATTTTCCCTTTAAGTGAACCTCCTGTGTGACTATAAGAAGATCAGCACGTTTCCCTGTAGTATAAAAAGAACTTAACACCTAATTTTTTTATTTTTTTTTACTTCTGATAACGTGTCTGAAGAAAAGAACTGTACAGAATTCCTGATAACATAAATCGGTAGTCCTGTCGATGGAGATCATGTTAAAAAAGTGCCTTTAACGGTCCATCGGTGCGGTACAGCGAGCTGTGTGTGTGTAGCATGAAGGTGCACTAAACTACTAACTCCATGTTGGCACTAAAACCATGTGACATCACACCTCCTCATAAGGTCTAATACTCAGTGGAGCTCATTGTCCACACTAACGCTGTCCCCCTCCCTGCACTCTGACATGCAGCGTATGAAGTGCAGTGCTAGCGCAGGCAGGTACGACGCAGCCTCCATCACTCCACCCCCTCATCCACACGTGTATATACACACACACACACGTCATAAACGCCATCCGCATCCTGTCCGGTGTCCCGTCTTTGTCCTCGTTGTCACCGTGTCCGTTCCTTGGCGTCCCTGACGTTCTGACCGAGCTCCATTCCGTGTTGTTGGCGTGCTGTCGAGGCAGTGTTTATCTGACTCGTCATCAGTCGAGTCGAGTCACATCGCAGGATCACTACAGACTCACTCCGTGTCGCTCAAAGCTCTTCATCTGTTCCTTTTACGTGTTGCACCGTATTTTCCAGACTACCGACACGTTTATACGATGTGCCGAAGAGTCGCTTATTACAGAACAATGTGGTGTTTGTAGTTTTTTTGTTAGTTTATTTATTTATTGTTCTAGTTCATGTCTGAGAAGCAGGTTATTAGTTACAGCAAAGTCACACACACTCTTAAATCTGTTTACATGGAGCATCTGTCTGTTACTATAGAAACGATAAGGATGTAGGTTTAATTGTGAAGTGTGGAAAATACGGTGGTGGTGAAGTGTAAAGTAATCTGTGTCCTGTGTGTTAAACGGTGTTTCTCTGCTCCTGGCTGCAGATTACTCAGCGCGGAATAAGAAGCCTTGTGTGCAGTACCTCCCTCAAGAGAAGATGATTGACAGCCCAGCGTCCTCTCACGGCAGCATGCTGGACTCCCCGGCCACGCCCTCCGCCGCCCTGGCATCGCCAGCCGCACCCGCCCCTACTCACTCTGAGCAGGCCCAGCCGCTGTCTCTCACCACCAAACCAGAGCGCCACC
>NC_062531.1:25177456-25202456 GCF_022655615.1 Tachysurus fulvidraco | reverse complement strand
CAACGTGAAGGCGCAGTGACGGCGGAAACGATACAGAAAGTTGCAGGACGTCAACATTTACCTCAGATATGTTGGTAAATTACTGACAAAAGGCTCCTAACACACAAAAAAAACAAAAGTGTAATTAGACTTAGCATAGAGTGCTAGGTGTAAAGTGTGGCGGTGACAGTTGTGCTGAACTCAGTAGAGCTGTCAGGAAACTGACAGAAAAGCTATGAATAGCTCGATTTAGCTGAATGAGTCATTTATAATAAATCTTTTCAAAAATATCTTGAACATAATGAAGTGTATGATGATGTCGTAGCCTCTCATAGGACTTGATTAGCCTCATGAACACTTTGGGCGGATTATTACAACAAGACCTGAGAGATCAACTGTCTACTTCATCAAATCCAGAGGTAAAGATAACACGATAACTTAATCATTCCCACTATATCTTTGTTTCGCTCCAAGCTTCGATGTGACATCTGCCTGCTTGATGCAAGCTTGGAATTAATACATGTTAATTCTGCTCGTTAGAGGCTGCCGGCTCCGAGCCCAGCTTCTGCTCCTCACATTCTCTTTGATCCCAAGTTTCTTGCCAGGTTTTATGGCTTTGATGCTCCTCGAGTGCTTCACATTGTCTGAACATTCCTCCAGTGTGACCATTAATATTAACACAAAAGAGCACCGTGGAGGGGTCACGAAGCACGGCGAATAAAACACGGTCGCTTTTAAGCTGTAAAGCCCAGCGGGTTGATTTTAGAGGCTGTCGAATCTCAGGTATTGTGTGACGAGAATGAAGAGCGAGAGTCATCTCGGGTTTTCTGTAAAGTGAGGCTGAAATCACGGTTCTTTGTCAGTTCTGAGCTCATCTCTGGGTCACTCAGAGGACTGCTTGAGAGAACTGACCCTTCAGGTGATGGTGGTGAAGGTTTCTGCTTAAAGAAGCGGTCTGTAATTTCATGAGCACTAAGCGTCAGACTTTCCTTTCCCTCCACACCGTCCCTCATGTTAAGTTAAAAGTACACGTTACCTTTTAAGGAAAACGTAGCCGCTCTGAGCAGGTCTGGATGAAGCTCATAGCTGAGCTGAAATTTTAGAAAGAAGCCTAAGTTAAAGAAACAAACTTTTGAAATGATAATAACGGGACTGATTTGCTTTATCGTGTCTAGTGTCCTATAAGGATAGCTTCTAGATGAATACTTTTCTATAAGGCTAGCTTCCTGTAAGGCTAGTTTTCTATATAGCTAGATTTCTATATAACTTATAATGTGGCTAGTGTCATAGTTTTCTTTATATCAGGTTTCATAGACGTATATTTATGGCTAGTTTTATATAGCGCTAGATTCCTACATGACTAATAAGGTGGCTAGTTTTCTATGTAGCTAGTTTCCTATATGAATAGAAATATGTCTAGTTTCCTATGTAGCTCATTTCCTACATAGATAGTTTCCATTGTTAATGTGACTAATAAAGTCTAATAGTTCACGATTAATATCTAAATCTATTCCTTATTTATAATTTTAATAAAGGAGAAGCATGTTAGAGCCAGCAAACTGTTTCTATGAAGTAAAAGGCAATTTGGATTTAAAGTAAACGAAATATTAAACTAACACTAACATATTTAGTTATTACTCTCTCTCTCACTCACTCACTCATTTTCTACCGCTTATCCAAACTTCTCAGGTCACATGGCATCAAGGCAGGATACACCCTGGACGGAGTGCCAACCCATCACAGGGCACACACACTCTCATTCACTCACACACTCACACACTACGGACAATTTTCCAGAGATGCCAATCAACCTACCATGCATGTCTTTCGACCGGGGAGGAAACCGGAGTACCAGGAGGAAACCCCCGAGGCACGGGGAGAACATGCAAACTCCACACACACAAGGCGGAGGCGGGAATCAAACCCCCAACCCTGGAGGTGTGAGGCGAACGTGCCAACCACTAAGCCACCGTGTCCCCTATTTAGTTATTAAATAACTAAAAGTGCTTTTACAGTTTGTCCTTGAGGTGTACAAAGCTTTGTTATTATGTAATTTATTATTATTATTATTATTATTATTATTATTATTATTATTATTATTATTATTATTATTATTACAGGAGCTCGAGCTGATGCTTTACTTGGTTTAAAGTATTTTCCTCCTGTGTGATTTACACCATCACTTCTCTCCAGTGGCTGATAGAAGCAAGCGGCGTTTCCCTGTCTGTCCACATCTCCGTCCTCGTCCCAGTGTCCTCCCTCCTCCACTTTAACCGATTGTTTCCTCTGCATCCTGTCAGCGTCCTCCTCAGACTCTGTAAAATCAGGTAACACCCGGCCCTCCGGAGCCCAAGGATCCTCCTACTGCTGTATTTATACCCGTTTTGACCTCCGGGAAGGAAACGTTCATGTGGAACGAGACCAATCGCCTTCTGAACCAAATGTCAAACGCTATAATTAGACCATATTTAACGCTCGGATGCTGCCGGACTCCAACAGACGGAGGACGTCACCTACGATTAACATGAACATAATTAACACCCTGTAATCAGATGATAGAGATGAGTTCTGGGTTCTGACTCGTGATTCATATACGGTTATTCTACACCTTGTTATCAAGTAACAGAAATCCATAGAAGTCATCAAAGATATTTGGTGAACGTTTCTGCTAAACTGACTCGCTCTGTGACTTCCTGTCTGGAACGTTTTTGTTGAAGTGCAGAGATCTCAGACAATCAGAATCCAATTATTTTATACTCTGGTATCCCTTTCTCAGCTCTGCCTTCCGAAATAATATAAAAAAAAAGTTGTGCAAGAAATCTGAATTTTGGAATGGAATTAAATAGATTAAGGCAGTTTTTTGAACAAGATTACTTTGTGCGAGTGTTTATTGTAAAATATCAATGATATAGACATCTGTGTTCCTTTCTAAGCCCCCCCCCCAAAAAAAATAAAAATAAATAATAATAATTGTACAAAACGGCGTTCATAAAATAAATTAGATTTAAAGAAAGGTATCGTTCCTTTCTAAGCCCCGCTTTTCATAAACGTATTAGAAAAAATGCTGAATTTTGTTCAAATTGTCTGTTTAACAGAGATGGGGGACTCGAGTCATATGACTTGACTCGAGTCAGACTTAAGTTGCAAATTTGAGACTCGAGACTTGCTTGACAAATATTAAAAAAGTACTCGACTCGACTTTGACTTGACATTCGTGACTTGAGACTTGACTCGAACTTGTGTTCAGTGACTCAGAGATGGGGGACTCGACTTGACTCGAGTCAGACTTAAGTCGCAAATTTGAGACTTGAGACATGCTTGACAAATATTAAAAAAGACTCGACTCGACTTTGACTTGAGACTTGACTCAGACTTGTGTTCAATGACTCAGAGATGGAGGACTCGACTTGACTCGAGTCAGACTTAAGTCGTAAATTTGAGACTTGCTTGACAAATATTAAAAAAAAGACTTGACTCGACTTTGACTTGACATTCGTGACTTGAGACTTACTTGTGACTCGAACATGTGTGACTCACTCCCACTTCTGCTATTTAACATGAAGACGTGTAGCTTAACCCAGTTCTGTGTTGAAATTTATGCACGTGTTTATGGAAGACACAGTTCGGTGTCGATCCTTTTTAAACTTTAAAAGTGCAGAAGTGTACGGGGAATTTTCTCATTTATCTAACTTGTAGATTAAAACATTACATATATTACATGATATTTCAAGCAAGTATATTAAAATGTGTGTTTATTTATTTGCATGACACTGTACACATGCAAATTATTTATGGCCTTGCAGCTCCAAAGCAAAAGTAAAGAAGTGTGGATGGAGGGAAGCCATCTTGGAAAACTGATTATTTATATACTAATTTATTATCATTGCATAATGCATAATGTTTGTTTAGATTAATTTAGGGTACCTTTTTTTATTCCTGGTTTTATTTCTCCAGTTGAAAACTGAAGAGCAAAGTGTCGTATAGTCGACACGTCTTTGCTGATGGACCACGTTTGAGGTGTTTATATTTTAAGCTTTTCAGCATTTGCTTGTTTCTGTATATAGAAGAGTATATGTTAGGCTGTGATTGCACAACCAACACCCCCCCCCCTTCCCGTCTCCTTGATGGAACATATGTGGATGTCTGATGATAACAGCTTGAAGAATTGGAGATACATAAAGCGCTTGTGCTTTGTGATTAAAATTGAAGGAGGCATCTGTTTCCTCAAACACTTCACACCACATCGTTAATGTGTTTGGGTCATTTAGGACTTTGTAGGAGCTGTTTACTTGGTGTGTGTGTATGTGTGTGTGTGTGTGTGTGTGTGTGTGTGTGTGTGTGTGTGTGTGTGTGTGTGAGTATGTGTGTGTGTATTCTTAGTCTAAAACAAAGGCATAATAGTTGGTTGTATTGCTGTGGTCTGGGCGTCTTGCTTCACCACCAGTGATGGCTCCAGGAAGGGTCTTTCGACAGCCATGAATTGGAGTTTTGTTGTGTTGTAAGATTTTTGAGAAGAAAAAAAAAAGATGAGTTACAGCTGCAAAACAAAATGTAGAAATTGAGTCAAAGTCACATTATTAGGCTGGAATGAAAGTCCAGAAAGTCCTCTATCGCCCCCTGCTGTTTGCTGAAGTCTTAACCACATTATACATAGACTAGAATTAATTAATACTAATAATATATATATATATATATATATATATATATATATATATATATATATATATATATATATATGTGTGTGTGTGTGTGTGTGTGTGTGAGTGTAAATCTCAAAACAGGACAGAAACAGACTGCAACGCACAGTAAAAACAGCAGAAATAATAATTAGTGCTCCCCTGCCCACTCCCCAGGACTTGTACGACACAAGAACCAGAAACCGGGCAGGAAATAATCACTACTGACCCTTCACACCCTGGACACAACCTCTTTCAGCTCCTCCATTCTGTCAGGAGCTGCAGATCTTTGCTAAAACTGCCAGACACAGGAACAGTTTCTTTCCCCAGACAATCACCCTGATCAACAACTCGCTATAATTATATCCCCTTCTTCATATTTATAAGTACTGAATTATCAGAACTGTCAGTCGCCACATCATCCGTATATATCACACACATTACTGCTGCTATATATTGTACAAAAAGCATAATATTGTACAATATTGTTATTTGCACTCCCACACTTTTTCATATTCTATATTCATATTTAATACTCATTCTGTCTATAATGTATCTCATCATCTGCATGTTCTTGTATAGTTTGTATAGTATAGTGTTATTTATGTCTGTACTTTTGTCTGAGTCACAAACAGCTGGAACCAAATTCCTTGTGTGTCAACACACTTGGCCAATAAACATTTACATTTACATTTACAGCATTTGGCAGATGCCCTTATCCAGAGCGACGTACATAAGTGCTTAAATCTCTATCATCGTTGCTCCCTCACTAGGTTACATACTTAAGACACCATGAGTTTAAAACATTTGTTCAAAGTTACAATGAAAAATTGTCAAAGGTTGTGTTTTTTTTTAATGCAAAAGATAAGGAATGAAGTGTTAGTTGTAGTTAGTAGATAGTAGTTAGTAGATTCTGATATCTATCTATCTATCTATCTATCTATCTATCTATCTATCTATCTATCCTCTCAACTTTTTTTTAACACTACTAATAGGGCTATCACTAGTCTTTCTGCTGTGACAGAATGTTGACTCATTATACAGTTGAATTGTTGTTGGTATGAATGCTGTGACGTGTCAGTTATTAATATATGAATTCATGCGCTTTACAATTTATTAGAAGGTATTTAGTGGTTTTTAAAATGGAATTCTCTACAACACACTGAAAAAACAAATACTCCAAGTTTTTTTTCCCTCAGATACAAAAAATAAATAAATACATTTGCAAATGAGAGGAAAAAATTAATAATAAGCTGCAAAAAAAAAAAACAAAAAAAAAAAAACAAAACAAAAAACCCCGAAGGTTCGAATCCATATCAATAGAGTCGATAGAATGGCACGGGAGTTTAGACGTGATCGTGAAGCCACGCCCATTTGTTCTACGTTTGCGGAAGTCGGTTGCAGCAGTCAGCAGTGAAGCTTCTCGCTTTATCAGTTGTGTCGTATTTACTTTGATTCTCGGTATCATCTCGACACCAGGATCTCACCGTAAAATAGCCATGAAGTTCTCGGTGTTGCTTTGCATTGGAATTTGGCTGTACAGCTGTAAAGGTGGGTGAACATGTTATTTATTTGATCACAATAATAATAATAATAATAATAATAATAATAATAATAATAATAATAAAGAGTGAACAGATGAGTGAACAGATGAACCTACAGTCTTTGGACAGGTAGCCTGAGCTTCCAGATGCCTTCAGGCCTTAATGCTAAGAGATTTTATAGCAATAAAAAATAACTAAATAAACAAACATAAAATAGATAGATACGAATAAGATATTACTTTCAGATGTCTTACTTTCAGATGCCTTTGAATTGCCCTTGAAATAATTAGAAGAATCCGAATTACTAAATCACCCCGAAGCTGATTATATCCCATATCCTCAGCATTTTATAGCTCGTTCACTGATATTTTAACATCCTGAGGTTTGTTACCCATGCAGAGGCCTACACTCCTGCCCAGGGTGGAGTCTGTTATGGAGACATGGCAGGTCTTTATTTAATATCATATCATATCATATCATATCCTGCTCGTCTGGGAGGGAATCTAGTGGAACAGGTCTGTGGACTTTAAGGGTTTTACACCAAATCTACACAAACAGAAAGCTACATGCGATCACTTCGTGTAAGGGATCTGATTCCGTAATCAGTCTAAATAATGTAATATAAAGGAATAATAATATAAATCTGTAATCCTTCTATTATCCATATTGTGAGCTTCGAATACATGCAGGTTTAGGGATTTAAGTGACCTTTAACAACATTACAATGGTGCATTTTATTTATTTATTTGTTTTGGTTTGTTTGTTTGTTTGTTTATTCATTCACCAAGTATTATTAAAACCTACTATTACTAAAAAACAAAATTATTACACAAAATAAATCAGCAAAAATAAACAGTCCCATCAATTATTATTGAAAACTTTCACCTTTTATTAGTACAATAAAACAAATCCTAATTAGAGCACAAACTATTAAATAAATTAAATTATATATTATTGTTGTTATAACTTCAATAAATAAACAGAATATATATATATATATATATATATATATATATATATATATAAAGGAAATATTTTCAGCCTGAATAACTTTTTTAAATAATTAATGCATAAACATTAAATAAACATAAATAAAACAATCGCTATTAATAAAACAACGATCAAATCAATAAATGGAGCCGATATTTATATAATAATAATATAAAATAATAAGATAAAGTGAAATTTATAATACTATTCTGCTATAATTAATGTTAAACACTTTAGAATGTTTTATTAAATGTATATAAAGGGAATATTCATGAGTCTTTAGGTGACGTAATAAAACTCCGCCCCTTATATTCGGGTCAAAGTCGGAAGTGTGTGACGTTGCACTTTAGACTGAAATTGACGGTTTGCGTCTGAACGTTTGGCTTATTTTCTCTGGTTAAAAGTGATTTTATTTTAATGTCTGTGCGTGTTTAAAGGTTGTCGCCGTGTAGTTCGTGGACCGTCACAATGCGCTTGATATTAACGGCTGTGGTGTTGGTGTCGATATTTCTGTATATTTCCGACGGTAAGAATCTAAGGCTGTGTCCCAAATCACTCGTCACTCACTAGACAAGTGCACTTGGCTGGACCTCATGTTTCTCCTTATGGTTTAAAGGCTTTGTGTAGACAGTGTTAGTTATTTGTGCTGTGGCTTTGTTAAATATGTTTTCTAAGCTGATGAAATGTTTTCCTGTGAATATTTTAGGTGTCTTGTTTAAATAGATTTTTACTTCTTACGCTATAATTAAAATTGTGTTTGTATTTATTTCCAGGTGGCCTGGTTCGCCGTGATACCGGCGCCGTAGGCAGTACAAGCCACGACGCGGCAGACAACCGAACGGCGGCCGATGCGGTGACCGTCCAACCGACCAACGAAAGCCTATCAGAGGAGAAGATAGTCGAGCCGACTGCCCTATTAAAGGGCGGGACGGTTGAGGTTCCTGAACAATCAAATGGCGAGAAGAACGAGACGACTGAACGGGCTATGAACAAGACGAATGGGACACCTGAAAAATCTGTGGGCAAGAAGGATGGGACGACTGGCCAGTCTGTGGAAAAGAAGGACGGGATGACTGGCCAGTCTGTGGAAAAGAAGGACGGGACGACTGGCCAGTCTGTGGAAAAGAAGGACGGGACGACTGGCCAGTCTGTGGAAAAGAAGGACGGGACGACTGGCCAGTCTGTGGAAAAGAAGGACGGGACGACTGGCCAGTCTGTGGAAAAGAAGGACGGGACGACTGGCCAGTCTGTGGAAAAGAAGGACGGGACAACTGGCCAGTCTGTGGAAAAGAAGGACGGGACAACTGGCCAGTCTGTGGAAAAGAAGGACGGGACAACTGGCCAGTCTGTGGAAAAGAAGGACGGGACAACAACTGGCCAGTCTGTGGAAAAGAAGGACGGGACAACTGGCCAGTCTGTGGAAAAGAAGGACGGGACGACTGGCCTGTCTGTGGAAAAGAAGAATGGGACAACTAAGTACCAAGAGGACAAGACGGATAATCCAAGCGTCCAGACTGAAAACAAAAAAATTACAGGCCCGCCGGGTGACACGGTAGAGAAGACGACCAGTAACCCTGAAGATCAACAAACCACCATTATGAATAAAAGTGAAGAGGAAACGCTAAATCCTGAGGAAGATGGCGAGGATAAATCTGTGGGAGTAACTGCGAATAATCCTGATGATGAAGAGGATGAGAATAATCCTGATGATGAAGAAGATGAGAATAATCCTGATGAAGAGGCCGGGGATAAGCCTCAGAAAAAGGGCAAGGTTAATCTTGAGGAAGTAGGAGAGCTAGAGCAAGACCCTGAAAATGTGGATGATGGTATAGACAGTGGTAGTGATGGTATAGACATCGGGGGTGAAGTTGAATTGGAGAGAAACGGAGGGAAGAAGGAGGTCTTTACTCCCACACAGGAGGGGGAGAGCAGTCACTTCTTCGCCTACCTCGTCACCACTGCCGTGCTGGTGGCCGTCCTGTACGTCGGATATCACAACAAGCGCAAGGTGGCTAGCCATAAGATTCATAATTGAGTGATCAAATATTAAAAAAGAACCCAAACCAATAAATCTAACATGTCTTCACTGATGTGACGTAGCAGCATCACTGACATGGTGGAGTGATTAAGATCAAAGCGTATCCTAGTTCCTTTACTCCACTGTAGCAAACCGGTTCAGCCGGGTGTCAGAGGGCTTATTAATGTTCCAGCCAATGAACCCACAGTGACCACAGAGATGTAAACACAACCCCACACCCTGCTGATGTGTCTGCTGCAGCCAGCAGTCTAATGAGCTTCAGCTTGGCTCTCAACTTTAAACCTTAAATGTGATGTGTTTCTGTCTTTCTGCAGATCTTTGCCTTTCTGCTTGAGGGCAGGAGGTCGAGGTACACGAGGAGACCCAAAACATCCGACTATCAGAAGCTCGACCAACATGTGAGTATAAAGTTTGCTCCAGGATTCCCTCAAGATGTTTATTTTTTATTATTATTTGTATTTTCAAAACAATAAAAGATTTAATGATAATTGTTGAATTATTTATTTGATTAATAACAATACACACAATAATGATTCTATTATAAAATATCAAAATAATTAAAAAATAAAAATAAACATTTGTACACACAATCCTAGTAATAAAAATGAATTATAATCCTGTATTTATTATTTTTGATACATTCTCAGAATTAACACATACAGCAGAGCTGCTCTCACTACTGTCTACACCTTTCCTGTGATTCTGGCTGACACTCTTCTGTCTCACACACACACACGTAACACTCCTGACACTCTTCTGTCACAGACACACACACACACAACACTCCTGACACTCTTCTGTCTCACACACACACACACACATACACACAACACTCCTGACACTCTTCTGTCACAGACACACACACACACAACACTCCTGACACTCTTCTGTCACAGACACACACACACACAACACTCCTGACACTCTTCTGTCTCACACACACACACACACACATACACACAACACTCCTGACACTCTTCTGTCTCTCACACCAAATTTGATTTACTTACATTTTTTTCTTAGTCACGACTCATGTTGTGTGTAAATGTTCAGTGTTGTGTGTAAATGTTCAGTGTTGTGTGTAAATGTTCAGTGTTGCGTGTAAATGCTTGGTGTTGTGTGTAAATGTTCAGTGTTCAGTGTTGTGCGTCTGGTTCAGTGGTCTGATCAGTGACTGAGCCTCAGGTGATGTGATTAATTTTCCTGATTATCCTTTAAAATGTTTCCTCTGCAGTGAGACGCCGAGTCGTGGTGACGCTGTAAGGTGCAGGAGAGTTACGTCGGCACGACTGAAGGTCACACTGATGTTTCCTGCTTTAGTCCAGTCTGAGCTCAAAGACCTCAGTGTGTTAGACATAGAGAGATATCATGTGAATGTTTCTTCTTTTTTTTCTTTGGTTCTTTACGCTCGTCCGTGTGTTTGATTTGATGAGCGATGGATTAAATGTGTATATTTGGTTTTGGGTTAGATCTGTCCATTCAGGGTTGAGAGAGAGAGAGAGAGAGAGAGAGAGAGAGAGAGAGATGTAGAAGCTTCCAGAATTCAGGGCTTATTTTTGAATTAAACGGCTTTGCGCAGGCCGGGCTGTGGCAATGTGCACTCATTAAACTCTCCTTAGACCTCAACTCTACTCTTTAACCACCTTTTTCTTTTTTTTGGTCCAAGCCAACTTCAGAATTACTAATGTTGTAAAAGTGAAAAAAAAGCACAAGGAAAAAGAGAGAAGTGAATTATCGTCTGCCTGTTGCATTGTGTATGTGTGTAAGGGGTGGGTATGTGGGTGTGTAAGGGGTGTGTG
Source organism: Tachysurus fulvidraco (assembly GCF_022655615.1). Classification (NCBI taxonomy): domain Eukaryota; kingdom Metazoa; phylum Chordata; class Actinopteri; order Siluriformes; family Bagridae; genus Tachysurus; species Tachysurus fulvidraco. Next base: position 25,191,430 of record NC_062531.1, on the reverse strand, counting down.
TGTGTGGGGGTGTAAGGGGTGTGTGTGTGTGTGTGAGAGAGAAGGATCTCAGGATGATTAGGATGATTCAGGACTTTGTACAGAGCGCTTCCTCTTCAAAGCAGACAAAGAAAATGGCTTCTAGTGACCAGATTCATTTAAATGTTCCTTTCAGGATATTTTCCATGCTAATGATTTAGAATTTCACCTTAACACTTAGAGCTACAGCTACACAGAGGACACTCTTCAAACATTCGGTATAATACCGAACTGTGATCTAGGAAGCATGCGGGATGATTGTAGTGTGATTAGACAATAGAAGGAAAAGGACCAAACCACCAGCAGCAGCAGCGCCGTTACAGTTAAACAGATAAACATCACTATTAACACTCTGTGATCATTTATTACGAGTGTCTGGTGTCGCTCCTGATGCGCTTCTGAAGTTTCGGAACTCTGTTTTGTGTGTGTGTGTGTGTGTGTGTGTGTGTGTGTGTGTGTGTGTGTGTGTGTGTGTGTGTGTGTGTGTGTGTGTGTGAGATTTTGAAGTCTGAGCTCATGTTCACTGGATGTAAACAGAATGATGTCGATTATAAACAGCCATATAAAGACAAGAGGTGAACGATCAAAGGATGACTTGGAGATTTATTGTAGAAATCTATTTCTATTTTCTGTTGAACTTCAGACCAAAAAAAAAATTGTTATAATGATGTCATTAAAAAAAGGCAGATATATATGATGTCAGATTTCTTTGTATAGATAGTGTGTGTGTGTGTGGTATGTATGCTGGTTTTCTTGCACTGTCTTTTGATTGTGTGTGTGTGTGTGTGTGTGTGTGTGTGTGTGATCAGGAAACCACAACCACTGTTCAAACCTTTATAGATGAAGATAAAGATGATCATGTTTCTGTCTGTAAGGTCTGATTTTTATTTTATTTTTTTTCACTTAAAAATGCTGTTTTTGGATAAAATCTTAATTAAAAAAATCTTTAATTTCTGTATGAAGTGTCTCATTTCTGAAATAAACCTTCACGATTACACACATGATCGACACGACATCAGAATCGTTTAAGCTCCGCCCACTCGCCTTATTCACGTGATCTCGTATACATGACAAACTTTATACGTTTGATCATATATATTAACTTCAAGAGAAGGACTGACTGTTTATATACACAGGAACTGACTTGTTTCGCAGCACGAAATATAACTATAAACAGATCATTTAGGGCGAAATGTTGAGTTTACAGCAGTGTTTATGTATCATAAACCTTAGATTAGTGATGGCTGCCACTTGTGGGAGAGTTGATCTCAAAGTGAGTCCATGGACCACTGTCTACTGCAGTATTCACCGATTTCAGGATGTGTCATAATCACCTGGCATGAAATTTACATTTACAGCAGATGCCCTTACATTTTTTTAAATCTCATTTTATACAACTGAGCAATTGAGGGTTAAGGGCCTTGCTCAGGGGCCCAGCAGTGGCAGCTTGGTGGACGTAGGAATCGAACTCACAACCTTCCAATTGGTAGCCCAACACCTTAACCACTAGGCTACCACCCCTGACAGATCCTGAAATCCTGACAGATTTTTACTATAAAACAAAAACAAACCAAGGCCAAATGTTGTAGGTTATTTAGTTGGTGGAAAAAGTGGATAATTTGACATTTTCGAATCTGAATCCGAATCCGGTTTATTGGCCAAGTGTTTTGACACACACAAGGAATTTGGTTCCAGCTCTTTGTGACTCTCAAAGCTACAGACATTTGACGTTTATTGTATAATACGTGGATTAAAAAGACCAAGTTCAATTGTTTGGGAACGTTTTGAGAGTTTGGAAAACAATAATATTATGAAATGTCTGCTATACGATCAGCATCTGACATGCAACAATAACAACTTGTGGTACTTACAATAAAAATGTATAATGATATATTTGTCTTGTTTTTATTCATGGTACAGGTTTATCTTATCATCCAGGAGTTCCTTGGTCCATGATCCCTGAGTCATAACATTACACCTTCACTTTGCATGTGTTTTCATGACAAACACATGTGAGAGTCATTCAAAAGGTAGAGAAAACAACGTAACTAAAAAACTAATATTGAATATTATTTAATGATTTGCAAATTTTATTGAAAACATTACACCGTTGTGAAGATATCTGCAATTGTTTTGTAAAAGGTGTCATTATCTTTGGGCCTTGATCTCGTTGTCTTTACACTATTTTGGCCAGCAGGCGTCGCCAGCGTGCGGTGTTCAGAAAGCTTTGCATCAGAGAATCATTTTGCGAATAATTTGGTTCAATTGATTCGAGGCTTCGAAATGTTTCTTTTCTCCCATCACTACCTCTGATAGTAGCTAAAAATACACTGCGATTTGACCGAGGAAAGCTGAAAGAAGTGTCATTAAATCTTATTTCATCTTATATTATTCCCTTTTATTACACACCGTCCTGTGCATTGACATCAAATCACTCAAAATGGATTATGTACTAAATTATTTACTACATGTCTAGATCTAGGATTTAAAATTAAATACTATCCACCTAACAACAACAACAACAACAACAACACAACAAAAGTGAACTCGGGTTTATTTTGTTTGCATTAAAGTTTGTAAATCTTATTTGAACCACAAGATGGCGCTCAGCTCTGACTGCATTTACGCCACACATAAGGGCAGAATCCCAAATATAAAGCTCTTACCTACTTAGGGTTACTACTTCAGGCTTTAAATGACTTATTATACGCCCTACATAGTGCACTAGATATGCGTTTGCTACATGGCCACATTTGGTAGGTTGGGCATCGAGAAGGATGAGGAAGAGATGAGTTTTTTGTGCTAGCGAAACATCGCCAGTTGTTTAGAATCGCTTACTATGGGACATTTTATTAATATGTATTATTTCATATAGGTGTTAAAAATCAGGTCGAAGAAGAATTTTCGAGGTAAGGCGTTTCAGCTAATATGCTACCTAGCTTAGCTTGTTTGCTAGCCTGCTAACTGTTTAGCATCGAACGAAAGCTCGTAATGTTAGAGAGATAACTGGCTTTTGTTGAGTTTTTATGACAGTTGTACTGATTTGTACAGTTAGATGAATTGTTTGGGATCGTTCAGTAAAAAAGAAGTCAGAAACACCGATATTAAGCATGTTTGCTAAAAAAAAAAAAAACCCGATAGCTTGGTTGCGTCCCAAACAGCTGTATGAAGTGCACTACACAGGCAGGAGACGCCGTGATGTTACACACTATGTAGTGCACTTAGAGTCGGCTGTAAGGAGGTAAATGGGACACAGCCCTGTAACGCGTCTAAAGTAGCCATACTCTCCCTTTTTTTAAAACCAGGTTTTTCCCCTCATGAATCTTGTAGTTTTAGGTTCTTTCAAGGTTAAAGATGTATATTATCTGTTCAATCTTTCCTTCCTTTATGGTTGACTGAACTTAAAAATAACACCTTTTAATAACACGACACGTCAGAACACAGACGGTTGTGAATTCTCCGTTCTGATTGGTCAGTGTGTGTTGATTAGTTTTCTATAAGAGCGTCGCTTATGGTGGTGCAGCACGTTTATATTTACACACGTCGTGATTTCAGACTCCGATTTACGGTGAAAATGTGTGAGCTGTGAGAGTGATTTTCTAACCTCTTTATCACTGTGTGTATTTTGATGACGAGGTGTTAGTGGAGACACACACAGACACACACACACAGACACACACACAGACACACACACACAGACACACACACAGACACACACACACAGCATGATTCACATTTTCTTTTGCTGACTTCCTGGAATAAGAAACAGCCCTGATGTTAAACAACAGCCCACATTCAGCGTCATATTCATGTTTTGGGCTGCTTGTGATATGGTGTGATAATGTTCCCTTTGTACGGACTCTTGTCTTCTAGTCTTCCTTATTTTGAATTTCAATTTGTTTAAAGCAGTGTGTGTGTATGTGTGTGTGTGTGTGTGTGTGTGTGCTTTTTTGTACTTCTGGCCGGAATAATAAGTATTACTGAGATGTTGGTAACAGTAAAAGCTGAGAAGGATATATAGTTCTTCTCATTTCATATTTGTTGCAAGTGAGTTTGAATTAAATTGAATTTACACCCAGTTTTCATACATATAGTATGTTATTTGATTGACCTATTGTTTCATGAATCTGTGTGTGTGTGTGTGTGTGTGTGTTTTTTCCTCTGCAGCTGAGGTTGAAGTGCTGAGTGTCGGTCATGTTGGATCACACTGACATGAGTCTAAGCCCAGAGGAGCGAGTGCGTGCTCTCACTAAGAAGGGCAGTGCGGTGGAGGTGAACGAGGCTGTGCCGGTGCGCCGATACTTTCGCTCAGGGATGGAGATGATCCGCATGGCACACGTGTACGGCGAGGAGGCCAATCTGGAGCATGCCTTTGTCCTCTACAACAAATATATCACGTAAGACCTTGCGGCGTGATGCTGCAATCATTTTAGTACTTGCTCCTTCTTCTTTTTTCTTTTTTTTTTGCAATCTTTTCTTTCTTTCTTTCTTTCTTTCTTTCTTTCTTTCTTTTTCTTTCATCCTATTTTCTTTCCTACATTTGTAATATTTTTTTCTTTAGTTTTAATTCTTTCTTCCATTGTAAGTTGCCGGATTTTTGATGCCTGAACCCTTTGTCAAAAACAAATCTGTCTGTCTGTCTCTCTCTGTCTCCCTCTCTCTTTCTCTTTCTAGGCTCTTCATCGAGAAACTCCCCAGACATCCTGAGTATAAGTTATCCAACATCCCTGAGAAAAAGGACACACTGAAGGTAAAAACTTTCTCTTTCAGTCTGATCTTTTACACCTGCTAATGTGTTGTTTAGAATTTTGTGTGTGTGTGTGTGTGTGTGTGTGTGTGTGTGTGTGTGTGTGTGTGTGTTTCAATACACAGAAGCTGAAGGATGTGGCGTTTCCTCAGGCTGAGGAACTGAAGAAATGTCTGCTGAGGAGATATGAGAAAGAGTACACAGAGTATCTCACTAAGAAGGTGAGTCGTTTACTTTCTACTGGCCTCCAAAACAGGTTTCAACTTTCATTCTTTCTTTCTTCTCTTCTTCCATTTCCGTCCTTCCTCAATTTCAATTTTTCTTTCATCCTTTCTTTCTATTTCCTTCCTGTCTTATTTTATCCATCTTTCCTTTTTTCCTTTTTACTTTCTAAAATTACTTTCTTTTTGCTTTATTTTTATGTTCTTCTGTGTGTTAGCGGGAGGAGGAGGCAGCAGTGCAGCGTGAGTTGACGAGGCAGAAGGAGCTGGACGCGGAGAGGAGGCGTGTTTCCGAGCTGCAGAGGCGGCAGGAGGAGCAGCAGCAGTTCAACATGTTTGAGGAGATGATCCGGCGTCAGGAGCTGGAGCGAGAACGGCAGCGCGTCCTGCAGGAGTTTGGTGGTCCCGTCTCCCCTCCTCACCACACCCCGCTCATCCCTGGCATCCAGGGCCCGCCTCCACCTTACCCGTCATCCCCTACACCACCTCAGAGCCCGGCGTATCCCTCCACCAATCATAGCATGGCACCTGCACCGAGCACACCCGCTCCAGTGCCTCCTACGTTTGATCGCACGGTTAAACCGGGTGCTCTGAGCAAGTCAGACAACAGTGAGACTCTTTAATTAGACCCTCACATCCGATCACATGCTAATCAGATCCTTACACTCTTTTGTAGATAAAATATCAACTTTAATAACCGTTAAACTCAGAGGGACTGGAGTCTTTTTCTCTTGCCTTTGTCTGTATTTGAGTGTGTGTGTGTTTGCGCTCTTCTACAGGTACGCCGGTGGACGGATTGCGGCAGGTCACTGTCCCCGCCGAGCTCTGCTCCAAGTTCCTGCAGCTGGCCAACAGCAACACTATGCGAGCCGTGGAGACGTGTGGGATCCTCTGCGGAAAACTGGTACTGCTCAACTTCCCCTACAGTATAACAGCATAGTGTTCAATCACTCTGACAAACCATGTAAACTTCCTGTTGCCCGCTTCAGACAAGGAACGCGTTCACGATAACGCACGTGATCGTCCCGAAGCAGAGCGGCGGTCCCGATTACTGCGACACAGAGAACGAGGAGGAGCTGTTTCTAGTGCAGGACCAACACAACCTCATCACGCTCGGCTGGATACACGTGAGTACACACCGTGACATTCCGAGGGCTCGGATTCTCCTCTCTTAAAGGTTAACGTTTTTATCTCCCTCTCTTTATCTTCAGACTCACCCGACTCAGACGGCCTTCCTCTCCAGCGTCGATCTTCACACTCATTGCTCCTACCAGCTGATGTTGCCCGAAGCCATCGCCATCGTCTGCTCGCCCAAATTCAACGAGTCGGTGCACCTCTCTGAGATGAATCATAACAAAGAATGTATTTAGGGTTAAAGGAGAAGACGTGTACATGTTTGTTTGTTTGTTTATTAAAGGACGGGCTACTTCAGACTAACTGACTACGGCATGGAGGAAATTTCCACCTGCACACAGAAAGGCTTTCACCCTCACCCCAAAGAGCCTCCTCTCTTTATCGTAAGTGTTTGTCTAGCGCTCGACGCTAAGTGTAGCTACATTATACTTTTTGTCGCAGGAAGCCTTGTGTTATAAAGCTAATAACAATTCTGAGGTAAATATTGACATGTGGTGTACTTTTAGCCACAAGGAGTCTTTTCTTAGCATTTTATCAACACATCTGAGGTAAATGTTGACATATAGTGTACTTTTATCCATAAAGAGTCTTTTCTTAGCATTTTATCAACACATCCCCAGTCAGCAAATTTCCTTTGGCCCAGATTTGGGCCAGATAGACAGCTGAGCTGTGGCCCAGATTAGTTTCCAGTGTTTTTCCACGTATAAGCCAAAAGTTTACCACAAGTCCGTGTTTCTCACTGTGTGCCATAGCTCAACCACATATGGTTCTCATGTGTTCGTTGTTATCTGGGCCATATACCTCAAAATGAGTTGTGAACCAAGAGAGCATTTCCCGCCGATTTTAAAGTTATGGCAAAACAAATATGGCCACAATTTGGCCCATATCCGTATAGCCACGCCAAATCTAGGCCATATGTGCCAGATAATACCCACATGTGGCCCAAATGTAATTGCTATCTGGGTCTGAGGTAAATGTTGACATTTCTGATCATTTCACTTTAGAAGAATTAATAGCTGTGTGCGTTTAATACATTGTTAGCATCAGCCGTTAGCTAGCGTCTAATTTGTAATTTGTAGCTTATGGTAACGAAGGTAGTTTGGGTTAGCGATTGATTACAGTGAAATATTACTTGTTTAGAGTCTTTTATTTGTATTTTATTATTATTATTAACACCTCTGCGATAAATGTGGACATTCCATATAACGTTTTGTTCGTAAAAATGCTTTACGCTAGCTTAAATTTCCAGCATCATTCCAGAGAAGTAATAGTGTTGACTTTTGTGGTTTGATACTAATTGAAGCTACAAAGTAATTTTAGTCATAGGGAGTTTTTTCATAGGAATTTACCAACACGTCTGAGGTAAATGTTGATGTTCCAAGTATTTTTGTCTACTTTCACTGCAGTTTCACTGAGATGAGCAGGTGCTTTAGTTAGCAGTTGATGCTAAGTGAAACTATATTAGTCATAGGGAGGTTTTTTTTTTGCACAGGAATTTACCGACGTGTCCAATTTAAACTTTGACCTTCTGAATAAATAGACTTGTTCTCTTAAGTTTAAACCGAAGCACCAATGTAGCTACTCCTTAGCATATTCATCCTGTTTGTACCTTCTGATGACATCCTGCCCCTTATTTTCAAGAACGGCAGCCATGTCGTGATCACAGAAGGCGCCGTCACCATGATGGACCTGCGCTGATCGACTCCTACAGTGGCACAGACGAGGAGTTTTCGACCCTGAAAACAAAAACTAATCTATTACCCTTAACATGCTACATGGACCAGCACTGGCTAGAAGCGAGACAGACGATTACTGTGGGATTTCGTGTGAACGGACGTCTGTGACTATCTGCTTGAAGCACTTTCGAAAAGCGAAAACCCGTCACACCCATAAAGGTGTCGTAACACCGTCCGCTAGGAAGCACAGAGAAGTTCACTTGCATCTACAACTACGATGGAACCATTTTGTTCATTATGTAAATTGTGCTTGTCCTTCAGTGTCATGATGTCGGTGTTGTAGCTGGTGGCGATGTGTCTGACACTAATTCATTCATGTAAATAACATTAAAGCAACAAGGTGATTTTTAAACCTGCTTTCAGACTCAAGTTGGAATTGTTTTATTTATTTTGGGTTGACGCGTTAAGACAGCATAAATTCGAGCGAGCTAGCTCACATCAATCTCTCTGAACTCTAAATGTCTAAATCAATCCGTGTACTTAGTGAGGTGAATATAAAAATTTAAAAAATATATAAGAATTATATATAAATAATAATACTTATATAAATCATTGGGCATTTGAAGGCTCTGTCATAAAGGGTGTTTAATCTATAATGAATTTAGATGATGATGTGGTGGCCTAGTGGTTAAGGTGTTGGACTACCAAATCACTTCAGCTTGAGGTCACAAACAGATGGCCACATGTTGTCCTTCAGGATTTTTTGTTAGACAGCAGAACTCATGGTTCCATTTATCACAGCAATTCTTCCAGGGCCTGAAGCAGCAAAACAGCCCCAGACCATCACACTACCACCACCACCATATTTTACTGTTGGTATGATGTTCTTTTTCTGAAATGCAGTGTTACTTTTACACCAGATGTAATGGGGGACACACACCTTCCAAAAAGTTCAGCTTTTGTCTCATCAGTCCACAGAGTATTTTCCCAAAAGTCTTGTGGATACTTAAAATGTTTTCTGGCAAAATTGAGATGAGTGAAAAAATGGCATGCAATGGAATGTGGGTTCGGATTTTGTCTTCCCTTGATAATAAAAAGGGAACTTCATTTGAAAACTGCATGTTGTGTTTGTATCTTTGATTAATGTTTAAATTTGTTTGACGATCTGAAACGTTAAAGTGAGACAAACTTGCCAAAAAAAAAATATCAGGAAAGGGTACCAACACTTTTTCACAACACTCTCTCATGTTTATAATAATTTATAATCCCACTCTGGTGTCACCCAAAGGAGGATGGTTTCCTTTTTGATCCTGGTTCTTCTCAAGGTTTCTTGAGTTGCCACAGCCGCCTTCGGCTTGGTCATTAGGGATAAATGCAAATAAATCTACATACAGATGGTTCTGTAAAGCTACTTTAAGACATCGTCCATTGTTAAAAAGGTGTTATACAAATAAAATTGAACTAATTTTGAAGTAGAAAACCAATCAGCACGTCAGAAAAATATCACCACGTTCTAACCAATCAGCTTTGAACCTTTGTGTTAGTAATGAATAAAACCTAACAGGTGTTGGATGAACTGTATCAGCCTGTCAGTCCCAGAGAAGGAGGCATGGCCTCTGTGTGCATAATTAACTCATATATTACTAAATACCAACGATATTAAAACCCAGACCGATGTAAAACAGATCGAATTACATTTCATGGATGTAAATCGTTCGACAAGGATGCAGAAAGAGAGACTTTTTAGTCAGTGCGAGTTTTAATGCGTTAATCTAAAATGTCTTTCTGTTAGTAAAGAACACAGACCTTAAGACGCAGCTGTACAGCAGCTATCCTTCAACAGCACCATAGCCGTTATTACCCTCCTACACCGAACCCGTAATTCAGACAATCGAGTTCAGGCAAATTAAAACCTCTTTAAAAAGTGTCTAATCATTTCATGGTGACGTTTCAGGCTACAATTGAATTCTGGTTTTGGAGATAAATGTGTGATTGGGTTATTTGTAAAAAAACAAAACAAAAAGTCCAGGAAGTGCTGCTTTCTCAACAATGAATACTTTGGGCAAAAGGGGAGGAGCCTCAGACTCAGGTCTAGCCAATTCTTAACACTCTTTCGAAGTTCTGTCTCCGTGGTGTCTGCGCTCCATATGAAATATTGCCCTGGACGCTGGCAGCGCTGGTGGTTTTGGTTCTTGGATGAGAGTGAGGTCAGCTCAGCCAGTCCAGATCGTCGTCATCGCTGTCGTCTCCGAACAGGGGGGCAGGAGGGGGCCGTCCTTTTAAACTCTAACGACCAATGAGACAGCAGGAAAGGTGACATTTACTAACAGTTAATAAACATAACGTGCAAGGACTTACAACACTACACCTGTTTAGTCATCAAACGCTGTGACGAACATTTACGCACTTCAGTTCAGCAAAAATCTAACGGACACGTCCACGTCTCACTACAAAAGATATTGTTCGGCTAATACGTCTTGATCCCAGATGTTCGCTGACATAACCGTCTGGAACTGGAACGTTCTAAAGCAGAGTTTATCGTTCATGTTCTTGTAGCCGTGACTTTAATTGTTCCCTGATTGTGTGAAGTAAAGCCACACTCCTTTGCATAATATTTGCATATTAATCCTTCATGGTAATTACTGCTTTCCTCAGAACCCAAGAATTACTTCTAAAGAGCTGATGTTTTCTCTAAGTTGGTCTGTTTTAACTACGTGCTAACGGAGGAACGGTGGGTTTCGTCACTCGCTTCATCTCAAACTAAAGAGAGTGCTTTAGGCTTTTAATTTGTCCCGCTCGCCTTTGTGTGTATCGCTATCCGGCCGAGCCGAGACTCTGGCAGTCGGACTCCCATGTCCGCTACTTAATACGTAGCTGGGAAAAAAATGAGCACACAGAGCTAACAACGAATCCTGAGCCTGATCACTTACGTCTGAAATGTTTTCTATAAGGACACCAATATAAGTATATAAGCGATAACGTCGTCACCCTGTGGTACCTTATCACAACACCATGAAGAACAGCTTGAACATACTACAAAAAAATTACAATAAAAACTTTGTTCAGCGTGGTGCGAGGGGATCGAGGCCATCGGTGCACGAGATTCCTGAAAGAACTGATTAGTTTAAGGGCAATGAATTATTACAGACTTGTAAAATGATTATTATTCATTAGGTGTGTTAGTGTTAGGAGGAGGTGAGTTTAGTCACAGTCAACAGATTAAGTTTGTGTGTGTGTGTGTGTGTGTGTGTGTGTGTATGTGTGGCAATGATGCTCCTGGCTCACCAGCTCCTCCTCCTCGTCGTCTTCTTCGCTGGTTGGTAGTGGTGGGGGTTTATTTAGGGCAGGACTCTGGAAAAATGGCTCCTCTGAGTTCACCTGGTCTGCCCGCTCAGATGGACTGAGACACCAGCAGGACAAACGGATACAAGACAGACACGGAGTCGAGAGGATGCATGATTACACAATCACTCAGACAACATCATCAGGGTAACTAAAGAAAGGGAGGGGTAGGAAGGGGGGTGATGGTGATGGGGGTTGTTAGTCATTTGATGAGTCGATTACACAAAGGATTCGGTTTCCGTTCTGAATTGAATTGGCTCCAGAAGATTCTACAGTTTCTATAAGTTATAAAAACAACATGTAGTGTGCTGTTATGGGAAAACAAGCAACATCAGGGCGGTTTATTCCTCTTGTATCACAGCAATTTGCCAATGATCACGGTGATTATATTTATTAAATGTGTGACCTACATTTTAACCATTTAAAGTTCCATATAATGTGGAAGGTCCTGATGGTTAAAGAGGGACCGACTATTGACTGAAAAGAGACGGTTGTTAGTCGGCTGGATTTCCTGCGACATTTAATAATTTCCCGGCTTTAAAGACTCTGCGATCTTTTCAGCGTCTCTCCTGCTTTAGCGTCTTGTTCTTGTTCAGCAAACGCGTATAACAAACTTCTGTCGAGTTAAACGACTTGTCTGGGTTTCTGCTGCTTAATTCTGTTCTCAGAGATACAGATTTGAGGTTACTATGGCAACACATTCTTACTAACGATGTTTGTTTATTTCTGGTTAAATCCTGAGATTTCATTTATATGAAAGCTGTCGTTTTTTTTTGCTGTTTGTGTTTCGGTCAAAAAGACGAATTTAGGACCGAGACGATTTGGAGGTCGTGAATTTTCAGCTCAGAATTCAGACGGTATGAACGCACTGTTGATAAAAAAAGTGTGTTAATCGAAGAGGCGATTGTTGGGTATTTTTTTAACAGCTCGTCATGTTGACGTTGTTTAAGACGACGCTAACGCTCTGCTCACCTGCTGGGTTGTGCTGCCGTTTCTGTGCCGTCCTCTTCCGCAGACTGTGGGGGTGGTGGTGGGTTCTTCGGCGGTCCGGTGTGAACGGTTTCGTCCGGGTCTGAATCCTCTGACGTACATACAATGCTCTCAGTCTTAGCCACTACTACCTTTTCAGGTATGATGTCACCCAGCGGATCTGCGTTCACTTCTTCTTCGAGAGTGACGTCATTCTGTGTCTGAATCTGTGCTGTGATGTCAGACAGCACGGGCTCTCGTCTGTCCTCGCCGTCTGCTTCGAGGTCATCCGCTTCCTTTCCTGTCCCTTTCGCTTCCTGTATAGCGCCTTCGACTTCCTCGTCACCGTTTGTTTCCTCTTTAACACAGACTACCTCCTGTTCACCCTTCTCTTCTTCTTTATCTCTGACTGCTTCCTGTTCACCCTTCTCTTCTTCTTTATCTCTGACTACTTCCTGTTCACCCTTCTCTTCTTCTTTATCTCTGACTACTTCCTGTTCACCCTTCTCTTCTTCTTTATCTCTGACTACTTCCTGTTCACCCTTCTCTTCTTCTTTATCTCTGACTACTTCCTGTTCACCCTTCTCTTCCTTCTTGTTCTCTTCCGCCTGGCCATCTTCCTCCTCCTCCTCTTCCACGTCCTCTTTCTCTCCATTCATATGTAACTCCTGGGCCTGGTTCACCTGCTCATCTGACTGGATTTCACTCCTCTTGTCCTCCTCTTCCTCCTCTTCGCCCTCATCCTCGTCTTTCTCCTTGTTTTCGGATGCGGACGGTTCAGATTTTGAAAGCAGCTTCAGGGTGACGTTCTGTGGAAGTCGACAGTGAGCGACTGATTTGCTTAAACAGAAGCAGTCGTGTAACAGAGTCTTTTACTATGTGTGTGTGTCGTTCCTGTCGTTCGCTCACCTTAATGGTGTTGACCAACACACCCAGGACCGCACTGCCGGTGTACGTCTCATCGAGCTCAAACTCACCGCGTAAAGAGTGGAACACTCCATTCATCACACGCTTCACCTGCCCTCACACACACACACACACACACACACACACACACACACACACGGGACAGTAATGAAGCTGGATGTATGATAATGTGTGTGTGTGTGTGTGTGTGTGTGTGTGTGTCACCTCTCCCGTGGTGTCTGTCTGCTGCTGCTGCTCTGCCAGTCTTCTCTCCAGCTCAGAAACTCGTGCCTCCCCATGCTGTCTCAGTGACTCCGCCCTCTTCTCCAACTCACAACACTGCAACACATTCCATATTCAACAATGTGTTCATTAATATTCTGTTTTTTCATATAACTTTTTTCCCCCCTAAGAATCACAAATCCATCCGCTGTTTACTTTCAGCCCCGTTTACGTTTCATGTTGGTTTCAGGAAATCCTCCTCCTGACCTTATCTCTCAGGGCCTGAAGTGCCTCCCCCTGATCTTGTTGCTGTAGTAACCGTTGCTCCTCCTCCTCTCGGGACTGCTTGATGGCAGAGAACTGTAGGGAGAGAGAAACAGCCTGGTCTCTGTGTGACTCATGAACAGCTGCTTTGTTTGCTGGAGAATCTAAAATGGTCACTTCTGTGAGACGGTCTTCACTGCAGAACCAAAAGTCCAGATGGTGAAGCAACACCTTGTCCAACTCCAGTAATAACTCAACCCCTGACCCATCACATGCTCCACAACACCAAACAACACACACATTTATCCAACTTGAACCAAAACAAGTTGGTCTCCATCCTCTGGACCTTTATTCTGACACCACACAGTTAAGATGCCTGGAGCAGGTCTGACTCCATCCACTGGACTCCCACTGGACACTGTGTGTGTGTGTGTGTGTGTGTGTGTGTGTGTACCTTGTCCTGTAGCTATCTGAG